>NW_023505769.1:0-70000 GCF_004664715.2 Peromyscus leucopus | reverse complement strand
AGCTTTGATGGTCTCTGTGGCTCCCGAGGAAGCCCAGGAAGAGGCTGCCATTCCTGCTACTTTCCTATTTGAGGAAGGAAACTAACCAAATGGCAGAAACTAGTTAGAAACACCTTCCTCAGGTTGAAGAATTGCCCCTGAAGACTTGGCCGTGTATCTTTCACTCTTGGTGGTTGCTTTGTAGGCCACCCTCATCCCAGCCTTGGAGCTGTGTTACACACACCAGGCTAATGTCTGCCATATGGCTGGCCTGAGCCCTGCTACTGGTGGCTTCTCAGTCACCTTGACTTGATGTACTGACCCTGAAGGGCATAGAGAAGGCTTTCTGGTGTCCTGAAGAGTGGTTTCCTGTGTTCTGGGGCTCCAGTCTACTTGAGTCTGCAAGTGCTTACTGGAGAGCAAATCCCACTCTAGCCAGCTGTTGGATGTCCCCAAGGTGGCGAGGTCCCCAAGGTGAGCTGGAGGTCATCGTGGAGGATGGAAGGGCTGCAGGTCTAGTCAATGGGGAGTTGGGTGGGTCCTGGCACATCTCTCTTAAAGGCCACCTGTGCTAATGGTCCTGAGTAGGTTCCTACCTGTCCAGGCAAGCCTTGAAGGACCAGTCTCTCTAGCCATTGGGTCCTGTAGTCCCAGCTCTTCACTAGTACAGTGAGCCACCACTTCCCAGGCTGTTGTCCTCCATACCCCTTGACTTAAGCTACCTGGACTGTGGATCCAGCTGGCTGCTCAGGCCATTGCCAGGTCTGTAGAGATGCTGGGTCTTAGCACCCTTATGCTACCAGCTGATCTCTCACACGCTTCTTTTTTTTGGTTTGTTTTGTTTTTTTGAGACAGGGTTTCTTTGTGTAGCCCTGACTGTTCTGGAACTCACTATGGACCACAGGCCGGCCTCAAACTCAGAGACAGTCCTGCCTCTGCCTCTGTTAATGCTGAGATTAAAGGTGTGTGCCTCCATGTCCAGCCTAAAGAAAAGCTCTCTACAAATCAGATACCTCAGTTGCTCTTGGCAAAAATGGTTTCTAGACACAGCAAACCAAAAACCTTTTTGATTTGATTCAGTTATAGAACTGAGTGGTTAAGTCCTGATGCACAGTACTGTGCTGCAGCTTGTTTCCATAGCAACAGCAAGCTCTTTATGACTCCCTCAGTGAAAGGCTTCTAAGGGTGTTGTGGCTTGATATGAAATGCACCCCATAAGCTGTGTGTGCTTGGACACTTGTCCTCAGCTGGTGGCACTGCTTAGGACCTTGCTGGGAAGTGGGTCCCTGGGGGTGGGCTTTGAAGGCTTATAGTTGCCCCTACTTCTGTCTTTTCCTGCTTCCTCTGTGTGGATGAGATCTGCTCTTCCAGGCTGCTGGGCTGGCCTCCTCTCATGCTCCTGACATGCCTCCCCTGTTCAGACAGACTGAGCCCTTCTGGAACCTTTTCCATCACTTGCTCTTTGTCATTTTTTTTTTTTTTTTAAATCACAGTAATGTGAAAAGTAACTAGTATCATTTGGGTATTTGGAAAATAATATACCCAAAATATGTATTATTAACATTCATCTGTTCTACTGAAATAACATTTGACTGAAAATAAAAGCACGTTTGCTGTATTAAGTAAATAGAACTCGGGAAAATCTAAACAAGGAAAAAAGTGTTCCACAACCCTGCCTTCAAAACCAGCGAGAGCGCTTAGTACATTCACCCAGGACTGTGCAGCCCTCTCCTGAGAGCTCCTGCCCTTGCCCTGCTTGAAGGCCCTACGTGCAGGAAGAAGTGTGCCAGGCAGAGGGTGGGGGGTCCCAGTGGCCAAGTGACGGAGCCATTTCAGGCTCTTGGCCGCAAAGTAGGTACCACTGATGCTGTTGGGCTCCTGAGAGGCCTGACCCCCCTTTCCTATCCCAATAGCTGGTGGGACGGACAGTCTCAGATGGTAACTAGGACCAGCTGGCTAGGTTTCACTCAGGTCCTCAGCAGCTTCAGAACATACCTGGACACCAAGAGGGTCCTGAGTCCAAAATGTCTCTCAGAGGCTCATCTCTCAATGCTTGGTCCCAAGCTGTTGGTACAATTTTGGGAAATTGTGGAAACCAGCAAGCAGAACTTGGCTTGAGGAAGCTGATCACTTGGTGTGGGTCCCTGGTCACCTCTTCACACTTCCTGGGTTAGCTTTGAAGTAGATACCCAGGAAGTCTGTCACAAAGCACATGGGGTCTCTCTTGAAATACCTTTAGCCGACGCCTTCCTTAAGTTTTCCTGCTAAGTGTTTGTCAGTGATAGAGAAATAACTACAGACAGACGCTCCGCGGGGAGATGCAGGTGGTACTCAGGAGTCTTGAATATGCGTTTATTGACACCAGTACAACGGGCCCCAGGAGACTGTCCTGAGCTCATCACACTGGCACTTGTCCCTAAGATTAGAGACACACGATATCCTAGAACAAGACTCGCTGTTGCACATGACTCCCAGGAAGGCCCCTGAAATAAACCCTTGGCAAGGCCCACATGGCATGTAACTGGCAAAGCTGCAGAACTCAGTGAAAGCACAGGACTCCTGAAGATGATCCCTGGACACTACAGAGCAGAATCAAAGCCAGAAACACAGCTTGCCTTACACCAAGTTGGCCTGGCTTCCCTACAGTATGGCGAGGGCCGTCCTCCTGGCCCTGAGAATACAGCTGAGGTAGCCAGGACACCCATGCTGAAACCTACCCATCGGGGGAGGGGGAGGGGGCGCTGCATGCAGGATCCAAGAGGGCAGGGGCGACAGATCTCGGTGAGTGCCAGGGGCTTCCCCAAGACTCCCCAGCTCTGCTGCAGATGCCTTGCTTCCACACCCCTTCACGCCTGCCTGTGCCCTCCCCCCTCCCCCCTCCGACGCCTACGGCTCAGCTGGGAGGCAGCCAGACTGCTTTAGCTTTTTGTATCCATGCAAGACACTGGCATCTGTAACTCAGCGCTTTCCCAGCCCACTTAATTTTAAGAATAGACACTAATAATACTTAACCCCTCTCTACTCCTGGTGGAGGACGGGCTCCTCTGCTCCGGCAGCTGCTCACTTCGAGCAGCCCCTAAAATTCCAGGTCGGAAGGACTGGTAATGCTGTGCACCCTCTCTGTGCCTTACCAAAGGGTAACTGAGGCCAGAGAGGTACAGTGACTTGTTCAGCTCATGCAATGAGATGGTGGCAAAGCTGGGACTTAAGAAGATTACTCTGGTCAGGGGAGCCTTCTCTGTGGCCATGAGCTAGCACAAGGCCAGCCTGTAACGGCAGGAGAGTGTGCCTGCTCTTGGTCACTAGGTGAGATGGAGCAGCGCCTAGCGTTGGTTCTGGACTACTGCCCAGCAGGGGCTTGACTATCAACACTGCAGACGGACTGAGGGGAAGGAGAGGCACTCAGAGAAGCCTGGAAAGGGGCTTCCCTTTACACTGAGGCCTTGAATTCTGGCACAAACCTTATATGTGAGTAAGAATCAGAACATACTATCTGGGGCATCTATGTGGGCCTAAATTCCACTCTTATCAGCAACGAACAGAATAAGATTAGCAAAAAAGGGAGAAAACCAAAGTCAATATCTCCCTCTATCAAAGTCATTGTTACAGGCAGGCTGGACCAACAACCACACTCCTGTGCTGAGGGGGCACCAGGCCTTCAAGTTGAGCAATACCCAGTCACTTACAGTGGGCAATTATCTGAGTGTTTAGGATGCTTCCTACCAGGAGACTTTGACCAAGGAATCAGCATGGCCTCAACTCCTCCATTCCTGCTGTGGGAATGGGTGAAGGCCAAGCATTCAGGTGGCGTGCCCAACCAAAGCTGGCTCTGCTCTCCCGACACTGCTGGGCAGTGTGCTTGCCTCAGGATCAAGAGCATGTGTGCCTTGTTTCTTTTGAGAGAGGGTTTAGGTGTGCTGAGCAAAGCTCTGCGAAGCCTGCTGAGGCTTTGCTCTCTACCCCTGGACTATCATCCTCTCGATGGGGACCTCAACAGGCAAGCTTCTTCCACAGGCTGCCCCCTGAGCCTCTGGACCTGCTGTGTTCTGCACGCTGGAGCCTGGCTCACACTGGGGCCTCCCTGGGGCCTCCCGATCCTTCTGCTCTGGGTGTCCCTCCTTGGCCTGGCTTCCTTGCCTGATATACACATCACAGCTCTCCAGCAGCCAGGCACCATTGCTGCGCGCTCTCCCACCCACCTGCTCCAGGGATGTGGCACTCTTACATGTTGCTCAGGCAGAGAGACAGAGTCCAGCAGCAAGGACACCAGCCACAGGAGACAGGTTGGTGACCGTGGCAGCAGAACCTGCTAGTGCCCAAAGGAGGTGTACTTCACGGGCTGGCCAAAGTTCCTTAACCATGCACTGTCTCAATGACTCAATGTGATGACAAATATACGAAGATTCTGAAACTTCTCAGTCAAGGGCAGTAAGATCTTCCTAGGTGGATCTAGCCGGACCTCAAGGTAGGCAAGGAGCCACTGCACCCAAGATCCCACAGTCACAGCCTTGCTGATCACTTCAAGGAAGTTCTGAGTTCCCAGAAGCACAAAAGTGACCTTCCCACAGCAAGTGCTGCCTTCTGAAAAAACCTGAACACACCCGTCAGAGATCCATGCTGGCCCAGCAGCCCTCGTCTACGCCAAAGCTGATAAAGGCACTTAAGTGCTTGTTAACACACCTGAAAAGTTGTTTCCATCCTGATTCAGGAAAACAAAACAAAACAAAACAAAAAACCCCAGTAATACTGCAAATGTCTTCATGAATACATAAAAAAAGTAAAATACTTAAGTTTTCAGGAATAAAATAAATGCTAAGCTTAGCCTTAAATTACATGACCTTGCGGGTCAGCTTGCACTGATTAAAACCTGAATACGATTCTGGATTAGACCTTCCTTGCATATAACTCTAAGTACACACAACGCACACACACACACACACACACACACACACAACACACACACACACACACACACACGCACACACGTCTGACTTCACCTCCCTAGGATGCTCAAGGGAAAGAGGTCTACAAGACCTGGTTGGCCTAGAACTCAGCTAAGAGTGGCAGTGGGTCATCCCCTGGTGCTCCTCCCACTGGGTACAGTGAGAAGCACAAGCCCAGGCCAGATACCTGGCTGCAGACCTCACCCCAGGATGGCCTGAAAGGTCTGTGCGAAGGTCTGAGCCCTGACCTGTGTTTTTGGTTAGGATGCCAGCAGGTGCCTGTGGTTCTGTCCTCAGTCCCGTGCTGCCGGCCCACCTCAGCCATCCTCTCTCGGTGATTGTATTCCCTACGCTTCCTTCTGAGGTCCACTCACTGCCTCCTGCAGCTCTGCGGTCTGCGGACAGACTGTGGCAGGCCCTCGTGAAGGCTGGGTGCTAAGGGGATGCTGTGAGGGTCTGCACCCCTGCCCACTATACCTGCTGGGTCTAAGGTCTTTGAAGGGGGATTCACAAGCAGGAGGAGTTGGGGGGGGCTGGGGGCCTGGACCACTCAGCTTCTTGGTGAGTATGGTCTCAAGTTTCTGAATGCCAGGTGCAAGCCCTGCTTCCTTAACATCTGCGTGGCACCCCTGTTCCCTGGCTCCACCCTCCAGCAGCTCTCGGGTCGCTAAGGAAAGACGTTACCTATGACTGTAATGTTGTCATGGGAGCCCCGTCACGGGCCACAGCCACTAGCTCCTCAGCAACATGCAACCCGATGCCCTTCTGCCGATTAGGTGGCTGTGGACAAGACCCGGGACTCTTTGGTGGGGGACAACATCGAAGAAGCCATCACAGCAAGCAACAGGTATCTTCTGAGCCTGTTAGCTCTCGGGATGCTGCATCTGCCTCACCAGACACATAGGGCTTCTGGAAAGACACTCCCCTGGGAAAGAAGAGACAGACAAGCCTTGTTTCCTACTGCCCACAGGCCCGGGACCAACCTCCTATCACCATCCCCACGCGATGGAGTGCAGAGCCAGCTGGCTCTTGAGGGGTCACCTGCCTGGTGCTTCCCACCCTCTTGGGGCACAGTCATCACCCCCCCCCAGCTCTACAGGAGCAGTTCTTGCTCCAGAATGGCTGCCATCTCCAGTGTGTCCAGTAGATAAATAGCTACAGCAGCATAAAGACAGCCGTGGGGAAGGAGCCGACGAAGACTCTTCAGGAAAGGTGACAGGACAGATTGCCAATCTCCCAAGGCCTAGTAGAGATTAGCTGTTGGAGGGCAGTGTAGTCTCTGAGCTGGTCCCCAGCAGTGGTGTACACAGAGGAAAATGACCTGAACATTGTTTTTGGGGAAGAAAAGAACCATTGGTGTGCATGGGCTGAAAGAAGAACCTCATCTATGGAACATTTAACCCTGGCTAGGGGTTCCTACTATATTAGGGGTCTAGAGAGGGTCCCTGACTTTCTGTTTCTACTTTGTTATAATTGGAGACAAGATCTCTACCCAGGCTGCTTCAAATACCCTATGCAGCCCAGGATAACCTTGAAGTTCTGATTCTCCTCCATCCACCTCCTGAGCTGGATGGAACTACGGCTAAGGAACTCTGCCTGACCGAGCTACACCCTTCCTTCTTAATGATTTCTGACTTTAGAGTGTGTGACGGACTCACAGTCAACACAAGCTGCACCCTGAACCCAAGCCTCTCCTGGGTACTGCACCTGTCCAACCTTCTCAGTGCCAAGGAAGCAGCCGAGAACTGCCGCTTACAGTCAGCTGGGGTCCTGGACGGCAGCTGCTGACACTCCCCAGGCCGTGCCGAGCTGGGTCCACTAGGTTGTGTGATCCCATTCTGAACACAGTGTTTTTAGTTTATCCTGGTTTATTTGAGGCAGCTCCACTGTAGTCTGGAGGTCTACATGCTGTGAGTGCTGAGGAACACGGTCCCGCCTCAGTCACCGAGCAAGCCTGTGGCTCCCCACCCTGCACTGCCCCAGTGCACCCCTTACCAATGCTCTAGACACTGCCAGGGTCCCGTTGACTCTCCAGCAGTCCATGAGAGAAACAAAGCCACCCAGTGCTTCAATACTTTCTTTCTCATCCTGCAAGAGACAGTCGTAAGGTGGGACTTGAGTGAGGGGAGGGCTCAAAATGTCACGATATAAACAGAACTTAAGTCAGGCCTAAGACACGCTTGAAGCCAAAGTACTCGAACCAAAGCCAGACACCAATTCAACAGGACACACTGTAACTAGCCTCGCTGTCTTTTAGCTGTGGGAATGCTGGATAATCAAGGAATGGGGCCGCACAGAAGGTCAGCCATGCAAGCCATGGTGTATCTCTAAGCAGTGTTAGCTCAGACTCGGAGGACAGATCCTCAGCTTAATCTGGGGCTTCCAGGTCTACCCTGAAAACTGCTGGGTGATGTGGCTGTGTACAGAGGGCTACAGGACAGGGCACACCGGAGCCAGCCGCGAGAGGCAGTCCGTGGTCACCCTCCCCACTCACCCTAGGCATTGTCTGTTTGCGAGAAGGTCATGGCGTTCCAACCCTAACTGCAGGGATGGGCAGAGGCTTGGTCTAGCCACTACGATCTCAAAACTCTTTCTGGTTCTGCCATCCACTCTGGGAGAAGCCTTCCAGATGCAGTTTGTCTCCTGGAGGCTGGTGTATATACCTTATGCCCTCTGGGGCAAGGCATCTCCTAGAGGGAGGTCACTCATATCCCTATTTTATTTGTTTGATAAACCTGACTTCACATCTCCCTTGGGGCAGAGCCTCCCCGAGGCTTCTAAGTGTAGAACCCTCCTTCTGAAGCTCTAGGTCCTGAGATATTTGGCTGTGGGAACAGGGCTTAACTGGGCACCCGGGCCAATGATCCCCACCATGACCGGCAATTTGGAAATCCCTAGCGAAGGCCTCAGTGCCGACAGGGCCATCCAGTCTGCAACGGCGACAGCACCAGGATTTAATGTGCTGAGCTGGCTGGCCTTGCAGAGATTGGTCCTGGCCTGGTCCTTCTCCCCTTTCCTGGATCCCTCCTCAGTCTGTACTGATCACAGCCTTGCCCCATGCTCATGCCTGTTCCAGGTGTAAGCCACCCACCCTTGTCTTTTCCTCTGACACCCTCCCCTTGGTTTCTCCTGCTTTATCCTCACCACCTCCTGAAATAGCCTCTCCGCAGCTGAAGCTAGATGGCACAGCAGTTGCTATGAACAGCCACAGTACCCCTTTCCCTGGCATCAGCAAGGTTTCAGTGCCACTCAGAGCACCTCGGCATCCCGGTGGACTCAAGGCCCTTTCCATAAGGGCCTGGACTCCTCCCTCCTGAGGCCACTGATGTGTCATTGCAGATGCCATCGACAACTCGCAGCCCCACTTGAGACCAGACCTCAGCTTGCCCTCTAGTGGCCTGGCCATGATGAGGGTTGGTAGAGTTTTTCCACTCCAGTTTCAGTAGCTGCAGGTCAGTGGTGCATCATCTGTTCTCTCTCATCACTGACTGCTGCTCATCTGCTCATCTCTCAGCCTTCTCCTTTCTCCACAGCACTTGACCTGGGTCTTACACCCTCACTGCTATGCCCTGCTTCTCCACCAAACAGTGCCTGGGCAGAGGGCACGAGGTCCCATTTCATCATCTTGCTGCCTCAGCGAAGCATCCTACGAAGCAGACACTACATGCCAGCTGGCCTAACTGAGCCCAGGAGTGGATGGACTCTGTTTAGACAACTACAGGATAAGGATACCATCACGAGTCCCCACACAACCCCAGAGTCACTTGTGCTGGTTGCTGGGCCCTCTCTGAAGCTCTCCAGGCTGCCAGGTCCACGTGCTCCTGTTGTGGCTCTGGCTCCAGCAGGGGTCTTTGTACAGATGTCTAACTGATTTTCTGGCAGTTGGCAGGCAGTGACAGGGATCAGAGGCGAGAGCTGGCAGGATGGGGAAGGAGCTCGGATCTGACCTTGGCCCCGGCAGGCTAAGGTCAGCAGACACCTGACCCATAGGTATGCTTCTGTGCAGACACGGATTCCATCTTCACCCCATGCCATCAAGGGACTCTGACAGACAAACCCTGAGGCTCGAAGGGTCAAGCTAGGACTCAGGACTGGGTGGTAAAGGGTTATTGGACACAGCTTGGAGGTGTTGGAATAAAATATCCAGCTCCTGGGCAAAGCTTGGCAGGCACCCAGAACTGGTCCTGTTTTACCTGCCAAGGAAGGAGGACCTGTCAGGGAGCAGACATCAATCCCTGGCAGTTGTGGTGGGAAGAGAGTGGCAGAGGCTATCACCTTAGCTGTGTGCTCTGGATAAGTGACTAAACCTTTCTGAACCTTGGATCTCTCTTCTATACACTAGCATGAGCACATGTGCCTCCCAAACCAGGAGCCACGTCTCTGCCTGCTACCTGTCCTCACACAACAAAAGAGGAGTGCGTAGGGAACATGTCCAAGTCCTCAGGCAGGAGCTGACCTCCCTAACATGGATGCAATGCCCACAGTCAGTGCAAAAAACAGGCCAAGGACAGACAGAGTGGATGCAGAAAAGAATGCAATGATCTTGAACTTTGAAAAGATATTCAAGAGCTGGACAGATGGTAAAAGCACTGGCTGCTCTTGTAGAGAACCCAAGTTCAGTTCCCAGCACCCACATGGTGGCTCATATCGGCCTGTAACTGCAGTTCTAGGGCATCTGACACCCTCCCTGGCCTTTGTAGATACTGGGCACAAATGTAGATCACATACTTGGGCAAACACTCTTGCACATAAATAAAAATAATGAAATTTTAACAACAACAAAATATGCTCAAATTTACTCTGGAAGGCTGGGTGTGGTAGCTCACACATGTAATCTTAGCACCTGAGAGGCAGAGGCGGAAGAGACTGTCTCGAATTTGAGGTTAGGCTGGGTTATGTAGCGAGTTCTAGGCCAGGCAGAGCTACATAGGGAGAACTTACCTAAAAAACAAGCAAACAAAACCCTACCCCCAAAACTAAAACAAACTCACTCTGAAAGAAAAAATGAGGTATTCTTGCCTTCCAGCTGGTGTTGAACAATTTCCTTCCAACTGAATCAGACCCTCTTGAGGGAGAGAAAGCTCACTGGTTTTTAAAGTTTGGGAGCCCAGAATGCTGTGCAGGAAGCTGCAGGGATGATGCCTTCCTGAGCCTGGTGTAGGTTTTCCATGATGCAGCTTCAAGTTACTTGTAAGTAATCCTAATAAACACCTGGTTCACCCACTCGACTTGGGGAAGTGACTCTGGTTTGCCACCAAAACTTATCTGGAGTGAACAGGCATCTGTTCATTTCTCTCCATGAAATGCCACGAAGCAGAGGGCAGACTCCGTGGACTGGTGAGGACTGTGGACAGTGGACTCCCAGCAGCAGCAGTGCTCGGCTCAGGCTGGTCCAGGCTCAAGACAGAAGCTGGGCAAATTTCCAAGACTAGCATGTCTGCTGTGACTTAGCATCCTTGCTCCTAGAAACCTGTTGTGCAGACACCTGAGCTTGGACCATGTGATGTACACAGTTACCACTGCTGCCACCTTTCAGAACTGTGACTTGGGGCCGGGACTGTGAACGGGAAGGCCACACTATGTGTCTGTAAGAAAGGGTGGGAGCTCTGTGTGCTGACGAGGGGAGGTCCCAGCTGCACAATGAAGCGACAGAGGCAGAGAGAGAGGAGTAGAGGGAAGCAGGGCTGGGCAGGTGGTGTAGAGGTGTTCCTCGAGTCTGCAATCCCTTTCCGACTCTAGGAGACACAGTCTAGACATGTCTATGAGATCAGAACCTGAACACTTGGAACTCATATGTCCAAGGTGGACCCCAAGACTCAAGAGGCTGAGTGACTTGAGAATTCTGTTATTCCAGGGCAGACTCTCCCCAGTGAAGCTCGGGGCCGAGGTCTTCCAGACTCTGGGCAGCGTGGCCTCCCTGCTCACTGTCAGCCAGCGGCCATCTGCTCTTTGCCTGCCACTGTTGCGGGTTCTCTGCTGGCCCATTGCTGGGTTTGCCTGTTAGGCACAAGGTCCTGTTCTTGCTTGAAACTCTGGGCTCCCAGGAAGGGCTCACATGGGACCCCTGCCCTTCTGAAGGAGCACTGGAGTCTTCTCGACCCGTTTGTACTTTCTGGTTTACCCCAACAACACCGCGCTGGGCCTCCTGGCATTCCACTTCCCCGTGGGGTCCCCGGACATGGGTCCCCCGCTGGGGCTCGGCACAGCAGGAGTCTGAGAATGTCTTAAGCTTGGATGAAGGGCACCCCTTACCTGTCGCTCGGGTTTGTGTGGCTCCATCAGCTTCACCACCTGGCCCTGCTGTACCAGAATGACCTGGGAGTCTCCGAGCCAGGCAACGTGCAGGGTCGCTCCTGTGATGAATGCACACACACCTGTGGTGCCGCTCTGCAGTCGCTGCAGGGAGAGGGAGGAGAGCCATGGAGAGGGAGGACTGCGGAGGAGGGCGGTCCTCCACAAAGGCACCCCACGGGCCCGCCCGTACTCAGGCTCATTTTCATGCTGTATGAGAGAACGTGTGCCACAGCACCCCCTTCAGACCCAACGTGGAACTGGCAGGACGGTCTGCGGAGGCTGGAAGCAGACCACTGATACTGAAAACGGGCATGGAAGGGTGGGGTGGGCAGGGCCACAGAGAGCAGGACGATTTAGGTATGACCAATACTGAGGCAGGGCTTCATGAGTGTACACGTAAGTCACAGCTTCTTCAGCTGCATACTGTAAACAAATACAGCATATGCTCGAATTACATCTCAGCAAATCTGTATGAACGGACAGAAGGGCTGAGGTGCAGACCAGTGGGAGACCACTTGTGCTATCCACGCGAGGCCCTTAAGTCTGACCCTGACCGAGAAGGAGGCAAGGGAAGGGAACTGAGCACCTGCCTAGGAAACTTCGTCCTCTGTTCTGAGGGTAACCCTAATCCCGGTGGCCTGCTGGGTGTGACGGAGGCCACTAGGCTGCCCTTAGAGTTTCAGGTGTTCCACAGCTTTCTGTTGAGAAATGGAATTCAGTTCTGCTGTATTCCACTAAGGTCTTTGGGCCGGTGTATGATGACTGAGAATCTCTCTCTCCAGTGTTCTGTTATTCCAGGGTGGCCTCTACCAGTGAAGCTCGGGGCCAAGGTCTCCCAGACTCTGGGCATCGTGACCTCCTTGCTCACTGTCAGCCAGCGGCCATCTGCTCTTTGCCTGCCACTGTTGTGGGGTTCTGGGCTGGCCTGAGCACAGGCCCTGAAGGCCCATTTCTAGGGTTGGTTTCTTAAGCATCTAAAGCATCAGTATCTCAATGCCACAGCATTAGACCCTGTCTTCACTGCTGCTGGGAGGGCCCAGTGAGGTCGGCTTTAGCCACAGAGGAGAGGCTCATGGTCTTTTTTCATAAACAAGGGCCTCATGCCTACACATAGTTGTCACTCCAAGAAGAGAAGTTCCCAGCGGCTCCCAGCAGCCCGCTGAGACCTGGCTGAACAAGGGGCATGGGACACTTTGTTAATCATGCTTTCTATTTCTTTTTGGTTGTTTTGTTTTTTTGATGAATTGACATCTGGGACCTTGTTGATTCTGGTGAGACCAGCACTCCCAGAGCTGTTGAACTTTTAGTGATACAAACCCAAGCTCTGTTAGTATTACCTTTCACAGGCTCACCAGCCAGTCTGGAGCCCATGCCTGCAAAGCTGCCTGGTTCACCTACAGGGCCTACGTTCTCCTGGCACTGGCTAGCTGGGGGCTGTACCAAAGCTCAGACTAGCATGGGTAATTCAGAGTACCTAAAACTGAGTTGCTGGGATTCAGATTCCTGGGAAGCCAGGCTTGCCTCTCTGCCCTGTGACTTCTGCTCACGGAGCTGTAAATGATCTGCCATTCTACCGCCCTCAGTGGAAGGAACCAGCCTGGGTCTTAAGTCAGGTAGCCTTTGCCGGGTTGGCAGACCATGTCTATGCTGTAGAGATCCAGCATGGCGGCCAGGAGTGCTGTGGTTCGCAGGTCTCAGGTCTCCATGTGCTATAACTTAATTTCCACTATGAGGCACGAAGAGGGCCAAAGCATCAGCTGTAGTGCTGGGGAAGATGACTTTGCTGGGGTGAGCTCTGGGAGGTGACTGCGGCTAGACGAGGAATGGGTAGGGTACAGGTAGAGCTATCTCCTCATAGTTAGGCCCTGGTGGCTTTGGGAGACAAAGGGAGACCAGAGATACATATATATCCATACACATGCACATGCACATTTGTACACACACACACACACACCACACACACACACACACACACACACACACACACACTATTTTTTCCCCATTTCTTGCTCTGAGCTACCATGACACACTACTAGCAAGGCCATTATCAAGAAGGCCATGTACCTTGCATGTGCCAAACTGAATCAAAATCAACCGTTTTATAAAGTGATCCAACCTCAATTAGTTTGTTATGGTGATAAAAAACAAGACTAGTACAACAGGAAGCTTAGTGCTGCCTCCATCAAATGAAAACTGAGCCCCAAACCTGAAGGAATGAAATAGCATGACTTCCAGCTGTGCTTAAGTGAGACCCTTTCCTTCCTGAACCACCAGTCACTTTCATTTTCCTTCCTTCATGGAGACCAGAACTCTCTGATGTTAATAGCTACCGTTCTGCAAACAGCACTTTAGACTCAGCTCCCCGTTTCTTCACCTCTCGCTTGCTTTCCGGAGAAACATCTCGTCAGTGTGCCGGAAGGCTTCTTTGAGGGCCGCTGCCGGGTCTGTGAGCAGCTCTGCCGGTGGGAAGCATTGGCGTGCACGTGGACAGAGGCATACCTTGCAGCATCCACTCCTCCATGACCGTCAAACACAGCGAAGTAGGCGCGGTCCACAGAGTCCTGGTGGAACAACAGTGGGAGTCGGGCCCTAGCCGGCTGCCCTCACGGGAGGGCGTTCTCCAGGCAGTAGCTAGGGCAGCGCTATGGTTGCAGAGTTCGCCCACACTTTATTATTATGTTGGAAACCTAATCCCCACGGTGTGTGAGGAGATCTCTGGGAGGTAATTGGGATCAATCCACCGAGGGATGAATGGGCTATCAAGGAGTTTTTCTCCTTGGGAAACTTGTTCTATCTTGCTATGGTGACATCCTTCACTGCTTTGGTGTTCTGCAGAGTTTCCCATCGGCATGAAGGCCCTCTTCAGATGCAGCCCATGACACAAAGCCTCTCAGTCTCCAGAGCAGTAAGAAATACATTTTTTATAAATGACCTACCTCAGGCAACAAAACACACCCAAACAAGTAGGTCTGGAAGAGCTGCATGGCCTTTACCATCAGACAAGTCAAACTGCTCAAGTACTACAAACAGGGAGGCTTAGGAAAGGTCAGCCCTCAGAGCCTCAGGCTCAACAGCTCTTCCAGGCTATTGCAGACAAAACCCAAGGTAGATGCATCAGGAGGCATTCACTGTTAGAGACACAGCAATTCAAGTCTGAACCTAGCACCTGCCTCTTTATATAAAAACACAGCCAAACTGTTGGCTTTGTTTAGTCTTGGCTGTGGAAAGGAATGTGCCCGGAAGCTGTGCGTGCGTAATTAGCGTCTCAGGGCTCCGCAGGGTGGTGCTCTGAGAGGTGCCTAGCACTCAGCCCCAGGACAGCAACTTCTCGGTCTTTCCCCAGGCTCAGCTTTGGCCGGCAGCTCTCCCAGCACTCAGGGCTCCTGACCTTCTCATCAGCCCCGCCCTCATGCTCTACTGCCCGTTTCTGAGGCTCCGGCTGGGGGCAACACTCACAGACAAGCGAAGAGGTGGTTGAAAGTAGGAAGGGACACATGTCGATCCTCATCTTGCGCCGTGTGTTCCGGATGGCATGGATAGAGACCAGCCACTGCCGCTGAGGGCCTGGGCAGTCAACGGCACCTGCTTCTGCCACTGGCTACATACTTCCAAAGGCAGTTAAAGGAAGCTCCGTGCCAGGCCTTTGCATCAAGCACTGGTGGCATGATGGAGAAATTGTTAAACCAAAAAGCAAAACCATGCAGTCGGGGCTTAGCTCCTTCCCTTACCCCTTCCCTGCCATGTCCTCTCGTTTAAAATAGCCCCACTCGAGCCCTCAAGGGCCCCGCCTCACCAACCAGGCAAGCTCAGCACACTAAACCTATAAAACTAGGCAAGAAAGTCTGTCGCTGCTGACAAAAAAATATGTCTGGGGGCTGCCCCACTAATTAGGAATACTTTGCGTCCAATGACAGAGGCATAAGTGAATTCTGCCTGCACCGATTAAAAATTGAGCTATGGATTAAAAAAGATTTCTGCCGGGCAGTGGTAGCACACACACCTTTAATCCCAGCACTCGGAGGCAGAGGCAAGCGGATCTCTGTGAGTTCGAGGCCAGCCTGGTCTACAGAGTGAGTTCCAGGACAGGCACCAAAACTACACAGAGAAACCCTGTCTCAAAAAAAACCAAAAAAAAAAAAAAAAAAAAAAAAAAAAAAAAAGAAAAAGAAAGAAAAGAAAGAAAAAAGATTTCCACACCTAAAACACACAACTATCCCCTCAGCCAGCAACTGTACTCTTGGCATGAATCCCAGAAAAATGAGGCTGTTCCCACGAGAACAGTGCATGAATCACACTAGCTTCATCTGTGATAGCACAAACCTGTCATCTGTCCAGATTCCCTCCAACTACAAATGACTCGGCAGCTAGACCCTGGGTGAGGGGTTCCCTGAGCAGAACTCAGGAAGCGCTGACAGGTGCCCAGACAGGTCAGTCCCCGGAGAACCACACCAAATGGAAGATGCCATTCCCCAGATGTCAGGCTTTTTGAAATGACATCACTGAAATGGAGAAAAACCAGTCACTGCCAGGAGTTAGGGAACTGGGTATATAGCAGGAGAGGTGAATTGGGGGCCTGTAGAAGGATCGTTGTGATACAGAAACTGTCGTGTGTCTGACCGTGTTCAGATCCTGTGTGTGATAAACTATTACAGTTTTGTATGCTATTACCAGGAGGAAACTGGGTCATGTGCAGTTGGGATAGCTCTGCATTGTTTCCCATAATTATTTGCATGTGTACCTATGATTATTTCAAAACGAAGTTTCATTAAAGGATGGGCAGAACAGAACAACTCCCCACACCAACCCAAGTCCTAAACCAACCAAGCAAGCAAAATCCCAGTTAGGGCTGGCTGGAGCCTGGTGACGGAGCCTCTGCTTAGCCCACCTGCTTGAGTTAGGTCCACAGCACCACATACAAGAAACTACATGCAGAACAGACAGACACTACAAAGTTTACAGAGAATGTGAAACTATGATACGATTTTAAATTGAGAACGACAGAAAATGACATATATAGTTATTCACAAGTACATGAAAAAAATCACTTTTGTTCCAGGAAAAAAATGGGCAGAAATGCTCTCTGTAAAACCAAGCACAGGCAGTAGGACCCCAGGAGCGACACTTGTGGGCCCCCCAACTCCCCATATGTTACATGGTTTCACACTTTTCCAGTTCCCCATTACAAGTGCTTGCCCCATGTGGCCTTCCCTCTGTTCCTTCAGCCAGTGGGGCTCAAGTCACGCTCGAGTGCTGGACCTGGTAATGTGCTGTGCAGAGCTGAACTCAGATTTAGACAGAAAAAGCCCACAAAGCCTAGCTTCTAGGGAGAGACCACCAAGGATCAAGTTCAAAGGAGACTCCAGGGGCTAAGTTCCGGGCCTCACTTCATCTCAATGCATAAAGCCCTCTCGCCTGTCTGGGTGCGTGCGCAGGCAGGCATACGTGAGTCAGAGCCCATCGTCCAAGAGGGCAGCCCAAGGTCAGGAACTGAGAACCACAGAGTTCAAACATCAAAGCCACACCAGAGGGACAAGAACTGGCAGAATGTGGCTAGGAAGAAAAAGGAAGGCGTGGAAGGAAGCCAGAGGGAGCCACAGAAGAAAAGCCATGAGCAAGGAGAAGGATAAAGCCACCCAGAATCCTCTATCAAGGCGGGGGCAGGAAATCTTCAGCCTGCTGCGCATCACGTCCAGGGCAGTGGGCCACTCAAGCATCCCAGACAGCTGTGGAGTGGCAGGCTCAGGAGCTGGGGAGCTGACTGTATTAGCCCAACCTAGGACCACAGCTCTAGTGTGACCCAGAGCAACCTCCTGATGAACTCGTGTTCCTAGTCCAGCCTGTCTCTAACCACATCTCTCCCTAGGTCTTTCATTCTCTCTTCTGTAGAAAGACAGACTCACAAAACTGCCTTGGGTGCTGCTGTGTCTCTTTGCTCTTGGAAACTGCTGGTATTTAGGAAGCTGTGAGCATCCCAGGGCCTCTAGGCCTGGCTGCCTTCTTTTTAGTCTTAGGTACACTGCTATTTCCAGCAATAGGTTGAGACTTGAATTTTGCTCATGCAAAGAAAAGGGCAATTAAAACCGAGGAGGCAAGGCCCGCAGGAATGCCCACCTCAGGCTCTTGGAGCCCTATCCTGACTCTGGCCAAGGCTACAGCCCTGACTTCAGGAACTGCCTGGGAGGTCTGGCTTCACAACAATCACAGGGAAGCTGCTGGCAGGTGGCAGAGATGCTGAGGTCACATCTGCCTGTGGACAGCCTCACAGAACGTGCTGATACAGCTGGCAGGAGCAACTTAGAAACTACAGACTCGCCACAGGCCCTCAACTTCACAAGCCTAGGCCTGCATGGCAGCTCTGGGACAGACAGGAGGGCAGGGCAGACTCCTCCATCTCCACAGGCCCTGGTGAAGCCTGGCTCGTCAGCTGTAATTCTCCTTCCTACCAGCAGGTGATGCTGTTTCCCGTCTAGAGAGGTAAGGTGGGGGTGCTTCCTTTGTGGGCCCTGTGCAGTGTCACCAGGCTGGAAGCCCGCTGGCTTTACAGAGAACAATGGCCGTTGTCACTGTGGATAGATGTCTCCCAGGCAAGGGGCAAGGCCATGCTGGGATGAAGGCTGGCAGGGAGTTGTGGAGGGCCAGGAAAAGGGTGGGGAGGGTGGCTGGTAGGCATAATTCCTGGAGGCCGTATCTCTTTTTCTTTTCTCCTGTTGTGTTCTGTGTCCTTCCTTCTACACATGCCCTGATGCCGAGCTTAAAGCACACAGAAGCGGCAGCGAAGGAGAACCTGCCTTCTGCTTCTGCAGCCTGGAACACACCGCCCCAGCCTGTGTGGTCCACTCCTGCAGCGGCCACGTCCTTCCTGCCACCTCCGACCTCACAACCACCAAACGCCTTGCTAAAAGACTGGAAAGACAGCCCTGCAGATGAGTGCCCTGAAGCTCTGGGCACGCACTCCCAGCTCCTGGGTCCCTCTGGTTGTGGTGGACCACTGTAGGGCCCAGCCCACAGGCGGCTGCTGCTCTGGCAGCGCCACGTTAGCCTCTACCTTTTGCCACCTCATGGAGATGGGCCACGGACTGCTGACATCCAATGGTCCCAACTAAGTTAGTCAAGGCAGGGACCTAGGCAACAGCGGCTCCCCTCCATGGGCAGACATGCCACACTGCTGAGGGCCTCATGCCAGCTGAGGGAGCAAGCACAGGTGAGGCTGGCTGTGTGCTGTGAGCCAACACCTTGGGTTCACGTGTAAAGCAGGACAAGCGTCATTCATTCCCAAGGGCTCTGAAGCATAGAGAGAGAAGATGCAGGCAGTGCCTGGTCACGACCGGGTGTCTCCCTGGCTGGCTCTGACCTGGGCGCTGGCCCGTCCAGGTTTCCTCCCGCCATGTCATGTTTCCTTTGTACTCTGACCCTGCTGTCAAGGGCACCGACCGTTAGTGTCAACCTGAGTCTATCACTTGCTAACCAGTCTCAGAGACATATGAGAGGAACTCACAGGTCACAAGGGCTTTCTCTTCCTCTCTTCCTCTTCCTCCTCCTCTTCCTCTTGTTCAGGCAACTTCTTGAATTCGGAAAGGTCTGTTTGTAGTAGCTGGGAAATGGCCTTGTGGGTCACAGCTGCAGCAAAGGGTGGGGGCGCATTCCTGGGAGAAGACACGAAGGAAGGCTGAGCAGCTCCCAGCTGAAGGGCAGGCCTGCATCCGCCACCTCCAGACGGACTTAATGCCGCCACCCTTCCTGTGGTCATTACAGGTGACCTCTGCCTCCAAGGCCTGAATGCATGTCCACACAACACCAGGGGCACACCATTTGACAGGATCTGCTGGAAGGTATCCTTGAGGCATGTGAACCTCAGTGCCCAGGAATCTGCCCTGGTTCTCAAGCTGGAGACCCTGGGACCAGGCATGTTACGAGCTAAACTGTATCCCCCAATTCAGATGCTGAAGCTGAACATGTATTGCCTCAGGTGGGATCATTCTTCCAAGGAGGTTCACTGAGGATAGCACGAGTGAAGATGAGATTATGGTAGAGTGGGATGGTCCCTGCTTCGGTATGACTGGCTTCTTTTGTGAAGAGGAAATACAGATACAGATACACCCATGAGGAGAAAGCCACGTAGCTATAGGACAGGGGTCTGGGATTCTGGACCTACACACCAAGGAATGCCCATGATTATCTGCAGACCACCAGGAGGCTCAGCCAGGCTGACACTCTCACCTCCATTTGGCCTCCATCCTGTGAGACTATGGTGTCTGGTCTGTGTGCTTTGGGGTGACAGCCCCAGGAGACTGTCCTCGGGAAGTGGGTCCAGGTGATGCCTTGGACAGGTGACCCTTGGACAGGTGACCCATGCTGCCCCATGCTCTTACAGCTCAGGGTCTCTGGGCTGCTTGGGCGGGTCAGGCTACAGTCACAGGGAACTCTGGTCTGTTCTGAGGAGAGACGTGATAGTGTCAGACTGACTCTTCAGATCTCTTTGAGCCCATGGAGGATGGCTGAACGATGGATGCTGGTGACAACGGCCTAGAGAGGCCAAGGCCTAAGGGCTGGCAGGGCCTTGGTGACAGAGAGGCAGAGGGGAACAGTGCTGGCAGGCCTTGGTGACAGAGAGAGGCAGAGGGAACAGCGCTGGGCAGGCCTTGTGACAGAAGCAGAGGGAACAGCGCTGGAGCTATCAAGAGAGGGTCAGAGGAAAGAACAGAGAATCCAAGTATCTGATGTAGCTGTGAGTGGCTGGCGGAGGGGGTGGGGAGCCCACCAGGAGCCCAGCTGGGACAGGAGCCAGGTTCTGTTCCCACAGGTTCTGCAGAGTTAGGAGCCCGAGGAGCGTGAACACGGGTTGGCAGGAGCTAGAGCCCAGGAGGAATGAGGGCTGGGAGGCCCAGCTCCAGGAAGAGTTGTGGAGAGGAGTTTAGGAAATAAGGGTCCTCCTTGGGACCACAGGAGAAAGGTTCTGAGGAACAAAAGAATCAAGAGCATAGGACAGTGCCCAGGAACATCACCTCATGCTGACGGCGGCCGGAGAGGAAATTCAGTTTCCTGTTGGGCCTTGGCAGGCAGCAGTGCAAAATGGACACGGGACCAAAGAGGAGAGGCGCCTGGTGAAGAGAAGCCTGCTGTAGCCAGGCAGGGAAGACGGCAGGCTGAGGACGCGCTCTCCATGGCTGCTCTGCCTCCACAGGGCTCTGAGCCTGGGGATCCTGTTTAACACAGAAGCCCCGAGTCTCTGGCAGAGGGTCAGTCTTCCCGGGCCTCAGAAGCTTCTAGGATGCACCTCGATCCTCAACCTGCCTCCATGTCTAGTGGGGATTCCCGAAGCTAGACTATGTGCTCTAGCTCAGTGTGCCTATTCCAAAGGGCATCTGCTGAGTCTCATGGCTGACAGTCTGGCTTGTAAAACTTCTTTAATTAAAAAAAAATTGAGATAGGGTTTTCATTTTGTAGCTCAGCTGGCCTTGAAATAGCCATATAGCCCAGGCTGCCTCAAAGTGGTGATCTTCATTACTTCAGCTGGAATTATAGTTGTGAACCACTATGCCTGGCTTTTGTGTGTGTATGCACATGTGTGTAAGTGTGTGTGCATGTTCCTGCAGAGGCTAGAAATAGCAGATGTCTTACTCTGTCACTCTGTTGGATTCCCTTGAGACAGGTCTCTCACTGAACCTAAAAGCCACTGAGCTCCTGGGCTCTGCCTGTCTCTATCCCCTAACACTGGATTACAGTGCATGCAAACACGTCCAGCTTTTATGTGGTTCCTGGGGATCTGAATGTAGGGTTCATGCACAACACTCCTACCCACTGAACCAATCCATCTCCCCAGCCCTTTATTGCCCTTAAAAACAAACAAACAAACAAACAAAACCAACCACAGTATCTCACGTAGTCCAGGCTGGCCTCAAGCTTGCTATGTAACCAAGGCTGACTTGAACTCCTAATTCTGCTACCTCTGCCTCTTCAGATGGAGTGCTAGGTTACAGTCATGCACCAACCATGGCAGGCTGACATTTCAGCTTTGATGAGAACATCGACTTCTAAAGGCCTGGCTGTTGAGTCCTGTCCTAAGGGTAACTGGCTGTCGACTGATGGCCTTTAGTTTCAGAGAACTGAGGACTGAACCTGGAGACCCTGCAGGCTCGGCAAAAGTCGGTCACAGCTTTCCTTTTACTTTGTGAGTCAAGACCTCACCCAGGCCTTCAGCTGTGCCCTGTGTCCTAGGCAGGCCGTCAATCCTCCTGCACTGGGCAGCACAAAGGATTGGACAGCACAAATGATTGCCAGGCTCTGCCCCCGACAGCCTTTGGAGCTGCACAGTGAGCTGAATTTTTCAGAACAGAGAGTGACTCAGGGGAGCCTGTGGACGAGCCTTTGAGAAAACAACTAGCCGCACTGGGTGCAGCCCGGAGGAAAAGCCCTGGCCTGGCTCGCTGAGACCCTGAGCTGCATCTCCATCCTCTCTCGCCACACTTCCCACCCCAATAAAGAAGAGTACATCTGGGAGGAAGCCAAGACATGAGAACAAGGTCCCCGTTTGAGGCATTTCCTGCCAGGCACTGGACTTTCCTGTAGAGGCAGGAGAAGGTACCCGCTCATCTGGCGCTGGTGAGGTCATGCTGAAGCTTCCTGCTCACTGCTGCTGCATTTGTTGGGGGCAGGGAGGCAGCTTCCAGCCATGGGGACACAGACAATGCCTGGCCTCTGGCCACCAGCACTTCCTTCCATCCCAGGGTCCACCCATGGATGTGTTCTGGAGGCCTCAGCCCTGCCGCCACACCACAAATGTCAGCCTGACTCTGGTCCTGGGAGTGGAGCTCTTCAACTAGGCCAGAGGACACTGTGCCTAGGAAATGGCTACCTCAAGGGTTACCAGGAGCTACAACAGGACGGGATGAAAACCACATCTAGATAACCACAGTGTGAGTTTTATATTGCTCAGGGACCTAGAGATGTGACAATGAAATCACAATAAACGGAGAAGAAAGGAAAAGAGTGTGCAAAGCCCAGAGGTCAGAGATATGACTTCTGGATGGTCTCAGAGGAACACCATTTAAATCCGAGAAAGAGACAATGGATCACGTATTTTATGCCCACAACTCTAAACTGGCTGTGGAACATGAGCAAGGCAAGGGTCCAAAGTAACTGTGTGCACAACGGTAAATGTGAATGCGGGGACCGCTGCAAATAACCAGTGCAGGTATACACGAGGCTCACACCACAGGTAACGGCGACACACACCCATGTCCACACATAAGAGAGAACGTTAGAAAAGAACAAAACAAACCCATTTGGAGGGCTGGAAGCCAGACTATAGCTGTATACTATTTTTTTTCTTTTGTGAGACAGGGTTTCTCTGTGTAACAACTCTGGCTGTCCTGGAACTCGCTCTGTAGACAGGCTGGCCTCGAACTCACAGAGATCCGCCTGCCTCTGCCTCCCAAGTGCTGGGTTAAAGGTGTGCACCACCACCAGCCCACTGCACTAAATTTTTACGGCACACTTATGGTTGTTTGTTGATGCACAGACAGGGCCTCAGCAGGTCCCTGGGCTCTGTGCCACCCCATCCTTCTCTTTTTTAAACTAAAAATAATTTTTTTTTACTTTGAAAACTTTTAGAAATTTTACTGTTAAACTTGCATGCAAATAAAAACATCCCACATCAAAACTAACTTGACTCAATGAAAAGTTAAAATAGGCATTCAAATGGAAGCTATGGAGCAACACATTAAATATTATACTTTCAGTATAACTATATTTTGTGTGCTTACCCATTACTAAAACAAACAACAACAAAAATCCACGACAGAATTAGAACTGAAGGACAATTCGCTCTTCATCTTCTTTCATAATTAGTGACCATATTCAGTCCTTCCTCATCCCCCAATTGATTAGCATTTTCTTGTTCTTTCTCTTTCGTTTTGTGAAGGGCGCCTCTAACCTAACTATCTAATATGACTAGTATCCTTCAAGGAAGGGGCCCAAAAGAAAACTGGGGAGCTAGCTCAGTCGGCAAAGGGCTCCCTTCGCAAGCACGAAGCCACGCAATTAGATCCCCCAAAAAGCCACGTAAAAATTGGAGTTACGTGTGCACACCTGCAATCCAGGGATGTGAGATGGGAGGCAGAGACACGGGCATCCCTGGAGATTTGAGGGCCACCTCGCCTGGCCTGCATGGTGAAGTCTAGGCCAGTGAGACTGTTTCAAACAAAAGGCGACCGATGGACTGATACCCACGATTTGTCCTCTGCTCTCCACATGTACGCTGTACATACCCACACAATGAAATTTAAAAAAGTGAGGTCACACAGACAGGAGAATGCCATGTGATAATAAAGGCAATTTACCAGAGGTGAGTCTAAAAGCCAAGGAGCACTAAGCAGTGCCACCAGAGAGTCTAGAACAATCTCGCCACAGCCTCCAAGACAGCACGGCCTTGTTCGATTTTGGATCTCTGGCCCTTGAACCTGTCAAGGACAGACTTCTGTTCTCACTGCCTCGACTGTAACACTTCCATGCTACAGCCACACGACATCTACACCCTCATCTCAAAGTTGCACTTCTGCTTACTTCAATACTTTTAACCATGAGTTGAATACATTAAATGGAAAAATGTCTGGTCTGGAGAGATGGCTCAGTGTTAAGAGCACTTGCTGTTCTTGTAAAGGTTCTGTTCCCAGCACCTACACTGGCGTTCACAACCATCTGTAGGCAGGGATGTGTGCACATCATATATACAGGCAAAAACACTCATGCACAAAGAAAAAAAAAAAAAACAACTGCAGAAATAAGAAGCAGGTAACTTTAAATAGGTGCACTATTCCGAGTAACTTGGTCATGTGCTTGTCTTACGGGAACAGTAACCTTGTCTGTCCAGTGCACCTATCCATCAGTCACTAGCACTGTCTTAGTACCACAGTGTTCAAAAGGCTCTTATTCTACTTAGCAACAGCTGCAAAGTCCAGAGTAGTGATGCTGCACTCTGACAGTGAAGAGAAACCACAGAGAATGGTTTCCACTTGTCTTTAAATAAGATAGTGGATGCTCTTGACCTAATCCCCAGACATGCTGAGCCTGCTGAGATCTATGCTGAAGAGTCTCCTGTCTGCAAAACTGAGAGACAAGAAGCCGGAGGAAAAGGCCCAGTAACCGGGGCTCTCACTCTGCACTTCAGGCTCTCCTGGAATGCACCCCACAGATAAGGGGACCATGCCACTCTAAGGCTTGGGTAGGTCAAGGTCAGCACCTGGCAGACGATGTTGCACCCTGCTGAGGTGGCCAGGCCTACCTGCTGCCCAGGAAGCTCACTGCCAGCTCAGCCAGCTCCGCCTCCACCTCTTCCTGGCTCAGTACTTGCCCCTGGACCTTCCATGGCAAAGGGCTCTCTGGCTCAGTGGGGGCTGGGAAGTCTTGGAGGAGGGTGTCCAGGAAGCCTGGGAGCTCGCTGTCACAGGCCATCTGGCTGCTGTTCTGTAGGGCTCCAGAGGCCATGCCCAGTGCCATCCCGGGACTTGCAGTGATGTTGGGTGAGATGGTCTCCAGTCAGTCTTCACTCTGGGGAGAGATGTCAGAGTTAGAATACCACAGGGTGACAGTTTCTGTGTGATGTGGGTACCCTGCTTTGTCTCTTTCACCAGCAAGCAAGGTGAGGCAGGTACCTCAACAAGCCCTGGGCCTCATGGTCCAGGGAACACAGCTAATGGAGTGGTAATCCCATTTAGTATCCGGACATGGGTTCAAGCGGAGAAACATGCATGGCCAGAGACTAGCCTTAGACGACAGGATCAGAAGTAGGCCACATCTCAAAGAAGTGACAGAGGAAATGCATGTTGCCTGCAGAGTGGCGGGTATGGTCAGAGGCAAGCAGGACAGGACACCAGGACTGGTCATCAAAATAGGTAAAGAGTTTAACCGGATCTCAGGAGGCCAGGAGCCAGCAGGGTCCAGGGAAGAAGTGACGCCAGCATGTCCATAATTGCCAGCTAGTAGAAAGGGACACATGCCAGGCTGTAGAGACGTGGGAAACAGAACCGCCAACACACAGGGGCTGTCGGTGCAGAGTTTCTTGGGAGACAGAGCAAACTAGGAGCCAGACAGGCTCCTCCCCAGGTACCTCTGGGCCGCCTGCCAGGGACGAGGGGCTTCTGGGACATGGTCAGTCTGTTCACTGCTCTCTAGCAGGAAATGTGAGTCAAGGGCTTTGAACATCCCAGCTGGGCACATGAGTTCCAGCCCCTTCTCACATCCTTAAGGACACTGAGGGCTCTGTAGCTGCCAGGCCCTGGGTGTGGCCCCAAGCTCTGCAAAGCCAGGCTAAATCCCCATTTCCCCAGGATCTGGAGAAGGTGGTCCCCTGCCAGGGTCTCAGGATAAGGACAGGCTTGGAGGAATCCCGCCTGAGCATCAAGCTGTCACTGCCCACACCAGCCCTTTCACACCTGAGGTACACAAAATGCCCAAGACTCTTCACGTTCCATAGCTGTACCCCTGCCCTCTTCCCTGGGGTGGGATTTAGCTCTCATGTGGCTCAGAGCCACCTCCGCATGGCCAACCAGTCCCTCTGTACTCAGTGTCCAAGTCTTGCAGGGCACCGTCACCCTTTAGATAGCCGATCACACAAACAGACTCCTATCTTCGTTTACAATCATCCAGCCTCAAATAATACTTGAGTGTCTCTTGCTTACATCTTGCTTTTGGTTCCTTTGTGGTGCTGGAACTGAGCGGAGCCACACATCAACCCCCTGCCTTTCTTTCATGATCCCTGTGATGCGCTTTGGTCCTCCCTCCCCCGGCTCCCCTTGGTGCTGGAGCAAAGCCCTACTTCCCATCACACCGGGCAGATAACCTCCCTGCCAGCATCTGCTCACACAGGCCCCTCTACTTCCCATCACACCGGGCAGATAACCTCCCTGCCAGCATCTGCTCACACAGGCCCCTCTGCAGCCACTGCTTTTGTCAGGTACACCCCAGGCCCAGTGGGACTGTCCACTCCCTTTAGCCCCCAAGGATGTGGCACCTTTGGGGGCTCGACTTAATATTCTGGCTTAGGAACTTTCAGTAGGAAACAACCCGGTGTGCTGCATCAGAGGAAACAAACGGCGATCTTCATGGTGATAAAATGGGTTGTAAGACTCTGAGCACCCCAAGTTCTAAAATGGACTGTAAGACTCTGAGCACCCCAAGTTCTAAAATGGACTGTAAGGACTCTGAGCACCCCAAGTTCTAAAATGGGTTGTAAGACTCTGGCACCCCCAAGACTGAGTACCCCAAGACTCTGAGCACCCCAAGTTCTAGGCAGAACCTAGAGAGCAGCTTCACAGTCCAACTCTTTGAAGGCCTTTCAGATCTAACACTAAAGGGACCAGGCAGAAAGACAGCGAGACTCCTAGAACCATCAGTCTTGGAATGAACCACAGACGGTGTCTCCACACTTTGCTGGGAGGAGGAGGGTTGAGGCATGAAAGAGGGATGAGGAAATCCAAAGAGCAGAGGGAACTCAAAGGGACAGCAAAGGGCGTCCTCACTTACAACAGTTTCTAGTACAAAAAGACTAGAAAACACAAAGAGGGGATGGAGATGCATCTCAGCATAGACTGCTAGCCTGACAGGCACAAGGCCTGGTTCAATCCCAGCACCACACCTGTGACCCTGCACTTGAGAGGTAGGGCCACGAGGATCAGAAGTTCAAGACCATCCTGGGCTCCATCCTGGGAAACTAAACAAAACACAAAAAGAGAAGTCGATGTGGGAGGGTCCCGATATCATGTTAATCAAAATAGTATTTAGGGTACAAAGCAAAGTGTGGTGAAAAGCTAATACTGTCAACTTAACAGGATCTAGAATTACTGAAGAGACAAGTCCTGTCTGTTGCGATTCCCTAGGTAGAAGAGTCAACTATAAGTGTGGGTGCACCATTCTATCAGCTGGGATCCTACACTAAATAAATGAAGCACACTAGCGAGCCCAGCATCCGTCTCTTATTCCCTCACTTGGACACAATGTGACCAGCTCCCTCTTCAAGGTTATGTTGCATCAAGGACTGCATTCCTTGAAAACCCCTCATTCCTGAAGTCCCTTTATAAAGTATCTTTGCAACAAGAAAAGTACAAGTGATAAAAGTAAAACACAACACCTCTTCTTTTTTCAGAGGTGGAATCAAGAGCGAATCTGTTTTTAAAAAGATACACAAAAGAAGCTACAGGCTGGTGGTGGCGCATGGCTGCAAGCCCAGCATTTCAGGAGGCAGAGGCAAGAGAGAGAGCTGCCACAAGTCTGAGGCCATTCTGTCTACACAGCAATGTCCAAGGGAGGCCAGGCTACAGAGACCCTGTGTCAAAAACCAAACAGCCTCCACCACCGGAAGAGCAGGATCCTGCACCGGTCTACAGCAGCCAGCTTGGCTCCTCCACCAGCAGAGCATGACTAAGTAGAACAGTTTCAGTTTAAGGGAATGAGAGATGACAGGCTTTCTGCGGCCACTCGCAAGCAGAGGACTTGAGATCATGTAGCAGAAGCAGAAAAAGGCCAATGACCAGGAGGCCCCACGAGGCTCGTTTCACCTTTCCTGTGCTGTGTGTGTGGAGTCAGTCCCACCGTGCTCCCTTTCCTCCTGGAGTGCTCACAGGTTCCAGCACATTCCCTTGGTCTTGACTCTGCAGTGGGTCCTTTCTGTGTTTCCTTTCCTTCAGGTAGCCTCGCTCCCTCGTGGAGGTGAGGGTTACCCTTTCCCAGTGTTTTTTATTCCTATGGGGCATACCCCAAAGTATTAAAAGTAGCTTTGTAAAAAACAAACAAAAATATAGATACAGTACTTTTGTTGAAGGTTATATATATTACTAGAGTTAAAATTCACTGTCTACACTCACATTTATTTACAAGCTAATAAAATGTAGCCTGGTTACAAAGAGCAAGCAGTAAAAAGATGGAGTGTAAACAGAGCGGAGAGGAGAGATTCCGACAGGAATGAGACAGATACAGTGTAACCAAAGGTAAGCCAGAGGAATCAAGTGGGCCTGAGCCGGGGCTGGAGACCGCAGCAGAGGCAGTAGGGAGTTTCACAGGCGGAACATGGAGACAAAGAGATGGCATCACCTTCTCAGAGGACCAGGCCAAATGTCATCAGTACCCACCCACCAAACTGCTCTAGTCTCCTAGTGTGCAGGGACAGAAGTGCGAATACTGCAAAGCTGTTCTCAAGCAAGTGACAAGCATCTGATTATTCCATGCAATTCTACAGGACCTAAAGGTACCACAATTCTCCGGCAGTGGGAATGGCTAACACACAATTCTGACTAGGATCAAAGTGAAAGGGCAAGCACGCTCACACCGAGTACACAGAAAGCCCCAGCTAGCAAAACCCTGCCCACGGCATCACCCTGCCTGCCACTTAGAAGCTTCTGTCTAACCTTGGCCTCAGACTGTTTCCTGCACCTGGAGCCTGTTTTCTTGGAGTCTGGGCTCATCTCTGGCCCTGCAGCACTCTGGACCCAAGTCTTTAATGCACCTGGCTACAGCAGCTGCTCTCACTGCCTGCGCTGTCTGCTCCAGGCTCGGGACCTGTTTTGTCACAGGCCCAAGGCTATCTGCACCATGCATGCTGAGTGGGCTCGGTGGCAAGGCACACAGCGTGGCACCATGCGCATGCTCTTGTGCAAAGCTCTGCCTGCATCTGCTGGCTTACTCTCAGGGCCCGTCCTGATGGTCCACTTGCACTAGAAAGGCCCAGAGAAGTTCTGCTGCTGTGGCCATTTCTGTATTGTGTGGCTTGGGCCACGGTGAAGAACCAGGCCACAGTTTTTCCTTCCGAGTCTAGCTGAGGCAAAGGGTAAGAGCAATTCCCTTCCTTGTTTCCTCTTTCTGACAAAATCCTAAATCTGATGCATGTCTTTCCAAGTTACATGAAACAACCAAGCTCTGGAAGCCCCAGACCCGAAGAGAAAGTTCAGACAGCAGCAGAAGGCGTGGCGAGGGGCAAGGCACCCAGGGTACTGGGGGGGGGGGCAGTACTGGCTGGTGGTCGGCGCTGGACAAAGAGTCTGGGAGATGGGGTGGGGCAGAAACACAAGTGCTGGGCCTGGTGTGGGCTGCCTGACTCCAACGGTCTCACGGCAGCAAGGGCCAGGATGAGAGGGACATGTGCATGAGTGTGTGTGAGTCACCAAGGAGGGCCTGCAGGGAGGGTCAGGGGAAACCAAGATCCAGACGCCCATGGCTGCACGGCCTTGACTGGTTTGGCCAAATGTGACACCTGGCTGGTTCTCCTGGTTCTGGGACTGGTGCTCCTCTTATACATATGAGCTGGCAGCTGCTCCTAAGGCCTGAATTTGTGACCTCCCTGACTCAACCTCTCCAGTACTGGGTCATAGGTATGTTATATCCCTAGCCTCAGGACTCATTTCTCTATTTGTAACTGACTGTTAAGAATAGCTTGGTGTAAATCCTTCTAGATCTTAACTAATCTTTTTACTTCACACATGCAAGAGATTTTCTTTATACTTAAAAATGGTTATTATAAAAAGTGTGATAAATACACATTAAATAAATCATCACTTTATGGTGGTTCACGCCTAGAATCCCGGCACTTGGGAACTGAAGCAGCAGAACTGCCACCAGGTTGGTGCCAGCCTGGGCTAATGAGTGAAACCTTTGCCTCAAAAAAAGAAAATCCAGCCAGGTGGCGATGTCGCACGCCTTTAATCCCAGCACTCGGGAGACACAGACAGGTGGATCTATGTGAATTCTGGGCCAGCCTGGTCTACAGAGTGAGTTCCAGGACAGCCAGGGCTACACAGAGAAACCCTGTCTAGAAAAACCAAACCAACACCTCCCCCCCAAAAAAGAACCAACCAACCAAAGGGCGGAGGGGTGGTGGGTGCTGTCTGGGAGTGTAGCTAAGTTGGTAGATACTTGCCTTGAAGACATGAGGTCCTGGGTTCATCTACAAAGACTGGGCATGGTGGTGAACACCTGCAATTCCAGCACTGGGGGGGATGGAGGCAGGAAGATCACAAGTTCAAGGTCATTCTTAGCTACCTTATGTTATGACTTGGAGCCAGCCTGGCTACATGAGACCCTGTTTGAAAAAAACCAACAAAACGAAACAACACAAAAAAACACTTAAGAATATTTTTTTTCTCTATTGGTGCTAGAGACTCAACGCAGGGCCTGTCAGGCTTCGGATGCTCTCCCCAGCCAAGTCATTCCCCACTTGAACCTCTTTAACGTCAATCTGTGGCGACAAGCACAGCCATATTGTTTTCTTTTTAAAGCTTGGTATTCTTTCAATGGACCCCAAGCTCCATGAGGTCAGGGTCCTGGCCCTTTGTGCTCAGCAAAACTGAATGTCCACTGAGAGTGAGATAAGTAGCCTGAGGCCTGGAGCTACGAAACAGGAAATAAAAATGCTCCCTTAGCACACTGGAGAGCAAAGACAGCCTTAAAGACAGGGTTGGCCTCAGGTGACATCACAAAGGAATTCTGAAAATGCATCTGTTTGGGAGTTTATGGTTTTTAAAACATTTGTTCTGTTTACCTCTCAGAACTATGAGTGCATCAGGCCACGCTGCAGCTGAAAAAAACAAAACCAAAAAACCAAAAAACGGTGCTGTGGGAAAGTACTATTCTAAGGTCATAAACGAGAAATGGGCCGCACGGGACTTCAGTTGAGGACTCTGGTGCTCAGTGCCTTGGCCATTTCCACCCAGTTTGTTGTGGAGAAAAGTGAAATCTGACAAAGGGAGAGAGGGTATGAGCATACGGACCCTGAGGCAGAGGTGGGCTCAGTTTCCTCCGGAGAACCGTTCACAGAACTTGTCCAGGATATACTGGGAAGACATCTGTTACTCCAGGGCCTGGAAGTAGAAGGCCTTGGTGGAGGAGCCCACCGCCTTCCGCTGGGCCTCCCTGGATGTTAGTGTCTGCGCAGACATTCCTACAGCCTGGTGCCTTTCCTCCTCCTGACACAGACAGCTTAGGGCTGGCCTGAGACACACAGCGGTAACGGTGGAGCCCCGGGTTCATGACTGAGGCTCAACCCAATCCACTTAAACAGCTTCAGACCGAGTCTCCAAGCCAGGCGTAAAACACCAGCTTGAACCACACTAGCAAGGGCGCCGGGCGCCAGACACTCAGGCTGACAAGGTGGGGCCTTCACTAGCAGGGCTGGGGCGGGAATGGAGAGCCTTGAAAACCGAGGGCTGTCACGCCGTGGACCTCCGGTTTGCCTCACGGCTCAGCCCTCCAGGACTGGGTTCAGTCACACCCATGGGGTCAATGGACTCCAGTTCTGTGTCCTTAGCGCCCACGCTTTGGCTCAGTCCGCAGGGTCCGGTTGCTTGCCCGCTCTTTTGCTCACTGGTAACCCGCGTCCTTGAGTTCGGGCCCGAAACCCGTCTTGGCCTTAGTGCTTTCTGGCCTCTCCATTTCCTCCTCCGTCCCTTTTCACCCTCATGCACCTCATGCCCCACCTGACCGCACCTGGCCGGAGTCTCCTACCTGTCCCCATCCCTAGCACCCCGCGGCCTCACCTGCCAGGCTGCCGCAGTGCTCCCCACGAGCTGCTCTGGGCCGGCCACGCCTACTTCCCGTCCTGGGGCGCCGCAGCTCCGCGCAAGCGCATCAGGGCCTCGGGTGGCCTCTGCTGCCCCTGGCGGCCTCTTGGCCCTCTTGTTTTGGGAGGAGACGTGCCCGCTCCAGTGAGCCGCTTCACGTCTCCAACCTTGAGTAGGCAGAAAGCAAACAACTTGTGCGATCAGCTGCAGGGCAGGGATGTGGCTACATACTGCCTAGGACCGCCACTCCTCAGAGACAAGAGGCGCATTCCTCTGGGTCACGTTCGCTTGTTTCATTTTAAATGAGAGGGTCATGGAATGCTTTCTTTGAAAAAGAACACACTCATCTGATAGCAATGGACGGGTGTGATGCCTGTGTGCAGTGCGGAAGCACCCTTCACTGTGGTCCTGCCCTAGGAACCGGCTCCATGTGGTCAGGGTCCCTGACACTGACCCTGTGTGCTCAGCAGGACCGCCTGGCCACTGAGAGTGAGGTAAGTCGCCCGAGGCCTGGGGCTATCAAACAGGAAATGAACACTCTCTTACTACATTGGGTAGTAAAGGCAGCCTTAAAGACAGGTTAGGCGGTTAGGCAGTGTGTGCGCACACCTTTAGTCCCACCACTCGGGAGGCAGAGGCTGGTGGAACTCTGTGAGTTCAAGACCAGCTTTGTCTACAGAGTGAGATCCAGGAAAGCTGGGGCTACACAGAGAAACCCTGTCTTAAAAAAAGCTTCAGGTGACAATCACAAAAAGAATTCTGCAAATTAACCTGTTTTAATCTGTTGTGGGAGACTTAAGGTTTTATAACAATTTGTTTCATTTTGTTTGCCCCTCAGAACTGTGCTGACAAGTACATGCCATCAAGACCACACTGACTTAGTTCCCTAAGGTCTCAGGGAATTCTGATTGGAAGGCTTCAGGGAAGCCATGAGCCTGGAAATGAAATCGCTTCCAGAGTGTGGGGACTGGGAGCGCGCACGCATGTGTGTGTGTGTGTGTGTTGTGTGTGTGTGTGTGTGGTATGGTGGGGAGAGTGTCTGCTATGCAAGAAGCAGGGTCCTGGTTCACTCAATCTGAGCCAGGTTTGAGGCCAGTTATAACGGGGTGAGGTAAAGTAATTCGAGTTGAGGGTGACGGCTCAGAGAGGCAGCAAAGGTAGGCACTGGGAACTTACCCTCCCTTGTTAGGCTCCAGGCCAAGGACATACCCTGAAGTTGCTGTCCACAGAGTTCATGCCTTGCCTGCAGTCCATTATACCAAAGCTTTTAACTTTTATTCTTGTCAAAGGAATCTCAGCTCTACCAACCAGCTTAGCTCAAATCTGTGCTTCTCCAGCAAGGAACACCCAAGCTGTAGGGTAGAGCCAGGAGGTCCCAGATCTCCCATCCATGTTCTCTCCCAGCCCCCTAAAGCCTTTTCCAGAAGCTTGCTCTGAGCACTCTGTAGGTGGATGCACACAACCTCCCAATCACATCAGCCCATATCACCCTTGTCAGAGACCAGATACATCACTCTTGGGCTTTAAAAACCTCAGTGATGGATTACTGGCCCCTCTTGGGTACCGATTGTTCTCACAGAGATGGGAGGAATGATATATATACAGGTCCATACCTTCTACAGCACTGGGAGGGTGCTGCACCCGATCACAACAGACTTCCTCATGTCAATGTGCACTGCAATCGCAAGGTAACAGAAATGGAATCTGCAGTGCCGGGGGACAAACCACTGGCCCTGCCACCATGAGCCACAAGTAAACACAAGGAGGGCTAGCCTGAGATCCTGCTTGCCTCAAATAACACAGGCTGCCCTGTAGCTTTGACCTCATCAGCTTCCAAAGCAGAAGTGATGCCAGGCACATAGCTGCTCCAAAGACAGTACAGGCTTAGGACACGCCTCACCTCTCGTCCTAATCATTCCCAGTTGACCTATTAGCAAGGATGAGGATGAAAGGTGAGGGGCCAGGGGTTCAGAGTGCAGTTCTACACAAAAGGGACAATTTCAGGATAAACCCAGGGACACATTAAGAGGCCCGTGTGGTTTTAAAGATGGAATGGAGTCTGGGTTTAAGGCCTATAGGACAGTATTTTCCCCAAGCCCAAATTAACTGCACACTGAGCTGCTCTCCTGTAGTCTATTCAAGATGGAACTAGGCTGAATGGCCGAATAGCAAAGCCACAGCTTTGTGCTAGGTATCCAGCTCAAAGACATGTGGCCTTATTAAGGTTCCAGATTCTGACTGAGTGGAGAGGCTAGGTTCTGAGTGTCCTTTTTGTCCTATAGCTTATACTCCTGGACACATCCCAGCAACTTCTATGCAGCTTCCTGGTCCACTACTCTGGGCAGCTTTCCCAAGGTATCACCTCTTCCTCTGTTGTATGATCTATGGTTATCAGGGCTCAGGTGGGAAGCCTGGTGGGGCCATGCGGATAGACTACTAGTTGTCTTACGGCTTTCTCATGAGTCTCCCTGCCTTGTGTGACGGTGAATCTACTGCAGAGGGAGGGTTCCTGTGGGAATGCTGCCGGCTACCTCTCAACCAAGCATTCCACAGAGCAGCTGTCTTGCTGACCCTTGCAGAACATGGCAAGGCAGGGCCGGGCAGTCAGTTTCTTTCACAACTGAAACAGGAACCCACGCTGGGTGGGTGAAGGAACACAGGAAAGGGCTGCAGTCAGAAAGGTGGCCACAGCTGCACCAGCTACCACAGAGCAATCTGGCTGGCTTACAGAGTATTTTGTAGATCTGGCATTTCAAATCTAGAAAATGGGGTACCCAGCTGCCTGTCTGAGGTAATACAGACTCATGATGAGAACAGGAGTGAAAACAGACCTACAACGTTACCAGAGTCACACACATATTCTATGTGCCAAATTTGCTTGGGTTTCTGAGTGCCGGCCATAAAAACGGGTTAGGGACCAGGGAGCTAGGCTGCAGGCAGTGAGCACGGGATTGCGACCTAGACTGAGGACTTCACCTGGCTCTGCCTGCTCCACCTGGATGTCAAGACTTCTTTGGGCTGCTATGCCCATCTTCCTGCTAACCTTAGACTGCCCACCGCTTGTGTTGTGAACAGCTACACCACTGTAACATCTACACACTTGGCATGAGCCACAGACTGAATGCTCCCATGGTCCAGGTGGCTTTCTTGCTGGCATTGCCATGGTGTGGCCAGAGCAGGTGCACTTTAAACACGCACAGGATTGTGATGATATAATTGTTACCTAATACAATTTGCCTGAAGATCAGAGACAGAACAAACCTTTAGATTAAACACAGAAGCCAGGCAGTGGTGGCACACACCTTTAATCTAGCACTCAGGAGACAGAGATCTGTCTGGATCTTGTGAGTTCAAAGCCACCCTGGACTACATGAGATTGACTCAGTCTAGGAGAGAAAACAGAGCCAGCAGTGGTGGCACACACCTTTAATCCCAGCACTTGAGATCTCACGCCTTTGCTTGGGAAGCACATATACCTTTCATGCCAGGAAGTGATGGCTGAGTAGAGAGTTACGTAAGGCATGAGGAGACAGGAACCAGAGGCTTTCAGGCTGAGGAGTCTTAGAGGTAAGACGTGGCAGTGGCTTGTTCCCGGTCTCTGATCTTTCAGCATTTACCCCAATATCAGGCTCCAGGACTTGTATTAAAAGATCTACTAGAATTCGAGTTTATTCTGGCATCCAACTTTTGGGGACAAATTCACGAATTTATCGGCTCAGGCCAGAGCTGCACGTGGCCAGAGTCGCCCCTGCCGGCTAAGCTGCTGCTGCAGCCTCTCTGCAGCGCACTGCACAGGTTTTGGGCTCCAACCCCGCAGGGGCTGCCGCTTTTGCACACTTCCCCTGTGCAGGCAGCGGGCTCCCCACTTCTCCCCTCGCCCGTGGTCTGGCTTTCTCTGGCCCTCCTCAGGCTGCTGCACACGGTCACCTCAAGTGTCACTGTCAGCAGATCTGGAGAGTCAACTGGGTTTCTTAAAGGGGGGAATTAGTTAAAAGGAAGTTTTTTTTAACAAATTCAGAAACATTTTTTACAATGCAGGGAGTTTGGTCTCTATTTGGTAATACGATTGATGGTCTAAAAATGAACAATTAAATGAGGATAATTAATGTTGGTGGAATTTATGTAATATGTTTGATCATTTGTTTTGCCATTGAAAAAGATGGATAATATGAGTACCAAGAAAAAGTTTAGTTTAGTTAAAACAGATCAGATATTCAGACCAGACAGAGGAATTAAAGGAGAACCAGTCTCAGCATGCATTATACAGTTACAGAGAAACAGCTAAGGCTTCAAACAGCCAACCTTAATCTAACCAGTAACCTTACAAGAACTGCAATGATAGATACATCAAGGCTGTGTAGAGCGGCCGGACTCACTGTGCAAATGTTTGATGTATGGAATTTAAGATGTTTTAATAACATAGATTTTTTTTTGATAACTAGTTTTTGTCTTTTACCGAGCTGAGGACCGAACCCAGGGCCTTGCGCTTGCAAGGCAAGTGCTCTACACTGACTAAAATCCCCACCCATAGATTTTTTTTTTTAAAGACTATAAGATAGTCGCTCCTGGCAGCACCAATCTACTTCAGAGATGATGATGGGCATCGAAGAGACCCACATGGAGTTTACTTTCTTTGTGCAAGTTAGCCACTGAGCAAGAAAATGCCTTGCCTCGACTGCTGACCGTATGCTGTTTAAAACGGATAAACAGGACACAAAGAAAGGACTGCTGATCCTTGCCAAGACAAAGTATGACAGCCTTCAGAAATCCTGCTTCACAGATGAGTCTGTCAGATAAGCTAGGCCTGTAGGATGAAGATGGATGCCCCAACATTGCAGAGAAACTAGGTGACTGCCCAGGCAGCCAGCTGTTTCTGTCATTCCTCACATTTTTGGAAGTCGCTTGCCTGCACTTTCTGTTTACTTAGGTAATATTATTACTTCTCAAGTCTCTGAGGAGTGAAACTAGATAGTTATAGTTTCCTTGTTAACAAATCAGAAAAGAAACTCACTACGAGGTATAAAGTGTATAAGTTGAAAGACATCAAAAGATAGTTTCAGTTGTAATACAAGTTAAGATAGAAAGTGAATTAGGTACATTTTGGACTCACCAAAACCGGATAGATAATGGAATATTTTCTCTGATTCTGTCAATGTTAATGACTGGACTTTAATTCTTGACTGTATATACTTATTGTAATACTGTATACAGTTTTTCTTATATTAGTTGTAACCTTTATTATTTAGAGCAAAAGGGAAAGGTGATATCCTGTGTACCCTAATAAAATTTGCCAGATGATCAGAGAGACAAAGAACAAGCCACTGCCATGTCTTACCTCTAGACTCCTCAGCCTGAAAAGCTTTAGTTCGTTCACTTCTTAAATAACCTTTCTCCACCCAGCCATATCACTTCCTTAGTGCTGGATTAAAGCATGTACTCCAACACTGGGATTAAGTGTGTGCCACACTGCTGGCTCTGTTCTCTCCTAGACTGAATCAATCTCATGAGTGCAGGTGGTTCTGAACTCACAGAGATCCAGACAGATCTCTGCCTCCAGAGTGCTAGGATTAAAGGTGTGCCACACTGCCTGGCATCTATGTTTAATCTAGTGGCTGGCTCTGTCCTCTGATCTACAGGCAAATTTATCAGGGTGACAACATATCACCACACAGGATGAAGGAGTACAGGCGCATAGGTTTCCATAGTACAACCTCCACCCCCTTTCACCAGTAAAAGTCCCAGGCTTTTTGCTCCAGAAATACAAATAAAAAGCATTTAATGGTTTCAGTGGCTTAAAGACAACCACCATGATGTGTCCACACAAACTGGAGCTGAGTGAGGGAAGATGGGTTGTCATACAAAGTAAGCAGCAGGCTGACATCTTGTCTTTTGGCCGCCTGGGTTGGGCTTTCCTGGAGGCCTCCGGCCCGGCCGCCACGACCCTGCCTCCTTCCAGGACCACCTCGTGCATGGGTGCAGGAGGCTGCATGCTTCAGCTCCACCAGCTCCTGGAAGACGGGGTCGCAGAAGATGCAGCCTTGTGCTGTGTCTCGTTGCCAGGAAGGGAGACTTGGCTTGTTGAAAGTCTACATCAAGCAAGGCAGCCTCGCAGGCATTGCAGGTGTCAGCAGATACCCGTACTCGTACGCATTTTCAAAGCAGTGTGCCACCACACTGCATGTATTGCAGGCCACCTTCCACTTGGGACGGAGGTGGGTCCAGAACCAGGACTCCATTCTCGCACTCCACGCACTGGCCAATGCCAGCATGCTCATGAGTGCTGGCAGTAGGGTGTGTGCACTCATTGCAGGCCCATGCCTGAGGGAAGAGGAGTCAAGACCTAAACCTGTCTTGCTCCTCATCTCTGGCTGCTTTCAATGTCAGACAAAGTGGTACTCTTAACCTGCTTTGGGGGCATCTTGTTCACACTGCTGGGTTCTAACTGTTATCATCCAGTTCGGCTTATCTAAAAATGTTCAGTCTCAATGCTCTGGGATTCCAACTGACCCTAAACCTCATTTTGCTTCTGAAGCTTATTCTAGATTGCCCTCAGATCATCTGATACTTAACTGTTGCTCGTAAGCCACTCGGGGCAGAAGAGACCTAATTATCTTGCAGTATGAATGCAGATCAAGACCCCCTGAGGACTCCTTATAAGTGCCACGGTAACAAAGAAAGGTGCCGGCTCCAGTCTGAATAGGGGATGGAACCTCCAGAGGGGTGTGGGCACTGAGGCCTCTGGTGGCAAGCTCTGTTTAGTCTGGATACATGCTCTCTCTCTCTTCCTCTTTTTTTTCCAGCAAAGAGTGCAAAGGAAGACACAACAGCACGTCTGAGAGCCTAGGGGGCTCTGTTTGACAGGTGTCTTGTCTGAGCCGCCTGCCTCACCCAGCCCAGCTCCTAAGTGAACAAGGCCGGTGTTCACTTATGGCCCGGCATACCCAGTGCCCGAGCAGTGCCCACGTATTCCTGGGTCCCTGATGAGTATTAGTGGGTACAGTAGGGAAGGAGGGGTAAGGGGCCCCACTGGAGTCTGGTAAGTGTGAAGCTGGAACAGCCATGCACACTCACCTTTCTCATGTCTCGGAAGGGTGGTGGTTATAGCAGTAGGGACACAGTGGGTAGCTCTTGCCCGGAGCCTGAGGACCACAGGACTAGTTCAAAGTCATCCAACGGCACCGCAGTTCCTTGTAGAGCTTGATGGTTCCGTTCTGGGAGGTGTAGGTTCGTCACAGTGGGAGCAGTGCAGCGGCTTGGCTTGGCCTGTGGGATGGACAATAAGCAGGGGTGAGGGCTGCTGGGTCTGACTCTCCTCAATGTCCTCCCCTTCACAGCCCTGATCAGGTAATGCAGAACACCTAACAGACAGATACGCAGAATGCGGAATTCAGTGTCAGCAAGGACCTCTCAGCACTGGTAATGAAGCACAGTTACCACATCTCCTCTTTCCTACCTCCTCACAAAGCAAGGATTCTAAAGCAAGGGGCTGGTGGATGTTCATCAGTAAAGGTGCATCATGTTAAGTCTGAGTTCAATCCTAGAGCTCATGTGATGGAAGGAGAGAGCTGACTCCTACAAGTGTTCTCTGACCTCCACATGTTATGGAATGCATGTATTATGTGTGCACACCCACACGCACGCACCGGCGCGTGTACACACACACACACACACACACATACCACACACACACACACACACACACACACACACACACAGTAAAGCTCCGGAATGTTAACAATATTCATGAGAGCAGAGAAACGATGGCAGTGGTGTGGTGGGTAGCGCACGCCTTTAATCCCAGCACTCGGAGGCAGAGACAGAGGCAGGTGGATGTCTGTGAGTTCGAGGCCAGCTCAGTCTACAGAGTGAGTTCCAGAGCAGCTAGGGCTGCACAGAGGAGCCCCATGTCAGGAAAAAGAGAAGAGACGGTGACAAGAGTGAGTGGACACCACGCACTGGTCTGGTGGTTTGTTTATGTCATTACTGGTGCGATCCGGGCTTTCGATCACTCGTGTGATAATTAAGACAACGGACATTATTTCTGTGTGACTAATGACAAAGCGGAGGCTAAGGTGACGTCTGGCGGAACGCTGCGCCAGAGTGGCTACAGTCCCCAAGCTGCACATACCTGGATATACTTCATAAACCGATGGCACTTCCCACAGCGCGAGAGGGCTTGCCTGTGGCAGCCAGGGTGAAAAGATACCTCCATCAACTCGCCATGCCTGAGAGCAAGCAGAGCACAGGAGTCAATTCCCTCCTGTCCTGGCAGCCTCCTCCAAGAGATGGCTGGTGGAGCTGGCTGAACCAGACAGAGGCCAGCACACACGGTCAAGGGGCCAAGTGAGACTGTCTGCCAGTGATAGACTAGGGAGCTACAGCCTGTTCATCGACTTGTATACCCTGCTGTGGACGTTAATTAACCCGCTCACGACAACAGCTAACGAGGAACGTCAGTGCTGTGACTGCAGAAGCTCAGAGCCCAGCTCTGGAGTGGGCGTCAGGAGCTCTGTCCTGTTGGAATGCTGCTGACGAGGGCAAGGAAGAGGCAGCTCTTACCAGCAATGGAATCAACAAAGTAGTGAAACTTTCTCTGAAGACATCCAGGGTGGCGCAGGACCTGGTGGTAGTCGGCTCTGCCCTGGGCAATCAGGTTCAGCTGCTTCTCCACCGCACTGCGATGGGGGAGCACCAGCTCTGCGTCTGTAAGCAGCGGGTGGATGCTGCTGGTGGCACTGGGACCAGGACCCTGCCGCCTCACCAGGCAGCAAGAACTGCGTCCTGCCTGACCCAGTCTTCCTGGACCCCTGGACTGCTGGTCTAGAGTTGGAAGTCATCAAGGGCAGCTCCTGCCATTAGACTTCTTGATTTCCCATCAGAAAAGGTTTTTGTGGTAGAAATCTTGTGCAGATGGTAGGTCTGTGCTGTATTTCTCCATCTCCAAAGAACTAGGGCACACTTTAGTGGGCAAGATGGGGGTATCTTAGTAGGGAAACCAGGTTTGGTTTGCAGGAGACCCTCTGTTGGACCCATTATAATCTGTTTATCCGTCAAATTTCAGAGTCTCCACAGCACTTTGCAGTGGGGTTGGGGAAACGGAAGAGGAGCAAGGGCCACTTCAGGAGGCAGCGTAGGTGCAGCCCAGAAGAGCTGGGAGGCCCAGCAGGCCATAGGGTGTGGGGAAGAGCCTCACCAATCTTGTAGTAACCATGCACCAGGACAATGCAAGGTTGGTGGCTTGAGCCGGCGACCACTCTCCACAGTGACATAGTTGCGCTGGCAGATGTTGTTGATGTGCACAGGGATACTGGCATCAGTCTGAAGCACAGCATGGCTCTGGGTATTCCTCAGCTGCCCCAACAAGATGCTCTGGACATGCACTCCAGTTACATCCACCTGTCAGAGAACCCTGGTTTTTTTGACCCCAATTACCCATAGAAGGAGTATCATGTCACAAACTGAAGCTTATTTTGCTCACTGGTCCAGACGCTGTCTTGTGTATGGCTGCCAGAAGCTATGATGCAGAAAGGTTCCAAGACAGAGCAGGGCTCTCCTGTACTGTGCTGGCACACCTGTGAATCCAGGAACAGTCTTCATTGTGTTCATTTAGTTCTGCAGTTAGACACAGAAGCCCAGAGAGTGTAAAGGACTCTGTTAAGGTCAGAGAGCATTCCCTAAAACATTAAATGCAACTTGGCTCTTTCCACCTGGACTGTGGCACACACGCCCTCTTAATGTCAGGGTCCAGCTTCTCCAGAGAGAGCTCATTAAGCTCCTGTTGAACTGGGTAGTTTTACCCATTTCCTCTCACCTTCTCCTTTCTCTAGGCCTTCACAAAGCCCAAGCATGTTCCCACTCCGGGATGCAGCTTCTTTCACTGCGGAAGTTTCTGGCGAGAAGTGAAGGTGAGGCATCGCTGTGCTGCGCTCAGAGGATGTGAAAATGGAGCTGACCCTGACTGCACACTTGCTGGTGTGGGCAGGGGGCATGTATCCCCACGGGTACTCTGAGCGAGTTTTACAGGGAGACACCGCATGGGGGTTCAGGACCTCAGAGTTCCACGGCTCAGAGCAAGGTAGGAATTGGCCCGATCATGGAGTTTGACATGCAGGAGTCCTGGATGGCTGCTATAGTCAGTTTTGTTTTTGTTTTGTTTGTGTTTTAAAGACAGAGTCTATTGCATAGCCCGGGTGGCTTTGAACTTGTGGCAGTCTTTCTTCTCTGTTTCTAAAGTTAGGATTACAGATATAGTCATTACGCCCAGGAAGGTAAGCCTTTTACACGGCCTGGACCCTGTTCAACAGTACTGCTCTCAGCTCACTCTCCTGTTCAGAAGGTCACACAAGAACTCTGTTCACTGTCCCAAACTGAAGTGTACTTGGTCTCTTGGGTCCATCTCACATGTGCTACTAGAAGTCATGATGTGGAAAAGGTCTCAGCACCTGGCTATGCATCAATAGGAACTGCTGCAGGCTGAGGTTACTGTCAGCATTCACTTCAGGGACCTAGACCAGAACTAGGTAAGCCTTGCTAGTTAGCTGTGTTTTTGGGAGCTGCTGATCTGTCCGAGGAATCTTTCAGAATCCTGGGCTAACCTTGAGTCTGGTAGAATCACTTCTCAGTGTGTCCTGGTCAATGGGCACAAGGCTGCACCACATCTTTCAAAGAAGCGCTTGCAACAGCTGTACACAGTGGGTCAGTGAGCCATGGTCACCACACGCTGACCGGTGCACAGGGTCATGGATCTGGATACCCACGATACCGTGCTTCTCCATGAGTGTGATGAGCTCAGCCTCCGTCAGATAGTCTGGGGACTCGTCTGCTTCTCCAGCATCTTCACCTCACCACAGCGAAGTGTCACCCTTCTGGACGTGGGCAGACTCTCTTCCAGGGCACGCTCTGCCAAGGCATGACTCTGTGAAGCCTACAAGAGACACCACTGTCATTTGAGGTTCCCACCTGGTCTCCATCCAGGGTCCATGTCTCTGTGGAGACGAGAGACAGGGACCCCGGGGCCTGCGTTTACCTGGGAGATGACGGTCTTCCTGAGCATGTGAAGTGTTCAGGCCCGATCCTGAAGGAGATGGTGCTCTGGAGGTACTTGCAGTCATGGCTCACCGTGGCAATGAAGTGTCTGGTGATGTACTCGTACAGTCGCCACGCGTCTCCCCCGAAAGCTGAGCGTTACCAGCGCCCTGGACTAACAAGAGCCTGGGCATGGTATCAAGGATGTGGAATACTCAATGATGGCAGGAACTGAGTGAGGGCTATAAGCACATGCAGGCAAATGCATACCATTAGCCCTGTCCCCAGCCTCAAAGCCTCAAGGAGCAGGAAAACACAGTGAGGGAAGCCGCTCCACTGCCGCGATGCCCGCTACGGTGTTCTAGAGGACCGCTCGTGAGGCACGGCTGTGAGTGTCTCTTGCTTCACTCCGGTCCATCGCCTGCTCTCCTGTTACTGCATCCTTCAGGAGCGCGGTCCTCAGAACAACCTTAGGCTGGGCAGGCGCACAGTCCGCCTTTGAGTGCTGCTGCTCTGCCTCACTCCCCGACACCACGGCTGTCTGTGTCCTGGCCTCTTCCCAGACAGCTGCAACCATCTCACTTCTGTCTTCCCTAAGCCAGTGACAGCTGAGGAGCAGCCATACTGGTAAGAGGCCTGAGCCTGTCCGCTGGTGCCCAGTGCCTATGGCAGCTTGCCCTTCACACCGCCGGAGCTTGAGGAGTGTGAGCATGTTGGCAGAGGAATACCCAATACCTAATTCAGCCTCTGTAGCCGACTCATAGTGTGATGGAGGATGGTCACCAGCATCATGGCCTTTCCGTGGCGGTTGATGCCTTCTGCTAACAACTGTTTTACCTGGGGAGGGAGGCAAAGCAGAGTCCAGTCAGGCTGGCTGCTTCCCACTGGGCTTGGGTTTGTCCACAGCTGATGGCTGTGCAGGCAAGGCCTACCCCACTCACCGTGTCTGCCCAGTAGGGGTGGTTGCCTGCTGTCGCAGAGAACCCTTCAGGTCAAAGTTCTCAGGGTAATGAGTGGTTTCTGTCCGTGGTAGCTGATGTAGCCCTGTGTGTACAACCTCTCAGCTATCTGCATGGCATGCTGTGGTCCCATACCTGCCAAAAAACAGGAGGCTCAGGTGTCTGGAAGTGGCCAGGAGCTCACCCACAGCTCGGCATTTCCTTTTCTCCCCAAATAGACCAGCACCTCCTAAGAGGCAAAGATGGCTCTTAGTGGTACTGCCAGGGCTCAAGGTAATGGTTGCTGGCACCTGGACACAGCCGTCCAAAGCTGAGGCCCTGAATCTGCCAAAGCGGCCCAATGGGAACACTGCCCACTGTGCACGGTACCACTTCACAGTGTCGTGCGGTGCTGTGACGTGCCAGAGTTGGATCTAGGTCTCTGAGGAGCTGAGGCTGCTGAACTCCACCTCAGTTCTGTGTCCTAGGCTTCGCCCTCTAAGAGAGCTTGTCCTATCGTCTAACCTGGAGCTGGCACTTGGCTACTGATCATTGACGGCATTGCTATATCATGCCACGCTGAGGACAGCGCTTTAGGATAGACTGTCGAAGACCACCGATATTTCAGCCTGACTCTTGTGACAGCTAAGGAAGGAGCATAGGAGGGTCCTAGTCTAGACGTACAGAGAAAGGAAATTCAAATGAGACTCAAGACCCCACCCTCAAAGCTTCAAACATCACAGCATGAGAGGTGCTTGGAGTGGGTTAAGATACTGGCTCTGCCTATGCTGGTCTAAAGATGTCTTGGGGTGGGGGTGGAGGGGGGCTTTAGAGAAATGTTCTACATACCCAGAGCTGAGCTGGCCACACGCAGCATTCCACAGTGTTCAGGGCAAGCGTCTCTGCTTGCTTTCTTTCCTACTTGTAGCCTCCACCTAAGGTCAAGAGAGATGGAGGGACATTTGCAAGATGAAAAAGCCATAACAGAGTTGAAATGTGTGGACAAAGTCTGAACTGAATCATTTGGTCTTCTGCTCCTGAATTCACTTTCCTGGCAGCCTGACAATTGAACTGAGTATTAGATCAGGAGGAAAGAGCAAGGGGAGGGGAAGAGAAGAAACACACTCCCTATTTTTCTTGAAGAAGAAGAAAATGTGGAGGAAGGGCTATAGATGTAAATCCCACTGAAGTCAACATAGGCCAAGCCCAAGCAGCCTGCGGGCCGTGTCAGGGAAGCCTAGGCTAGCCTGCGGCTGTTTATCACTGGCATTGCAAAACCTTCCTATTGTTTTAAGGGAAGCTGCAAGTCATGTTTCTATGCGAAATCTCACACTTGCTCAATGGTAATCATTTTGAAATTATCTATAGCCATGCTTGTCTGGTGAGCTACCACTTTCCACTATGGGTAGAATTCTCATAGAAAAGCTGACTCTCTGTCTACTGTAAAAATAATCCAAACAAACCAGCCAGTCTCCGGCCTTTACCAACCTGGCCAGGGCAACACATTCTAGATTCCAGACCAACAAACATGGGTGCTGACACTGAGGATATCTGTGTGCATGGGGCACTGGAGGTTAGGGTCTTGGGGGGTGTCCTGACATCAGTGTTACCAATATCAAACAGCTTCACTTGTGAATCAGCAGAGCCTGAGCAAAATGGCACCAGCACAAGGCTTGAAAAGGCGATTAGAATGTACCTGATGGAGGGCGGGAAGAGGGTGAGTGCCGGTTGCTGTGGCAGCTGCAGACCTGGTTCTTTCCTGTGCAGCCAGCCTTGCTGAGCCGCATCGGCTCCCTTAATCACCAAAGAAGCAGACTCCTCTGGTCCAAAAAAGCCCGAGTGAAAAACACACACCGGAGGGAAAGTGACTGAATATAGATTTAGACCTATATCCTTCTAGCTGTGTGACCTCGGGCAAGCTCACTAGTGTGAGCAAAGGTCCAGCTGCAGCTAGTACTTGGATAGTGTAGAAAAAGCACCGGTGTGAAATGGAGTCCTGCCAGGCAGGCCTTGCACCTGGAATACTGAGGAGACAGTGGAAATGGCGGGCAGTGTCTCGGGTGTGGACAGCAGCTGGCAGTGCTCCACAGCTGCTGCACGGGCAGAAGTCCGTCAGGAATGTATGTGTGAATGACCAAGAAGCATCTGCATGATCCTCTGACCATAGGTTTCTAAGGCCCGCCCATCCAGGACAGATGTGACAGATGTGGACAGAGAAAGAATACCTGAGCTTCTTTCTCTTGCTTTGTCATGTTTAAAAACATCTGCGCAATCTCCCGGTCAAAAACTCTAACTCGTCCCAGTCCAAAAGGAGAGACTCCTCTTTGTTGGTATGAACCTGTAGGAAAGACAAAAGGAAAGCACATTGCGGGGAACAAAGCCAAGCAGAGGAGGCTGGTTTTTGTCCACAGACAAACGGCCTTGTTCCAATGTCTCCTAACTGTTGAGCTGTCCAGAGCTGACACCTCACTCTTCTCACCCACTGAGCATCAGATAGTCCCGAGGCCCTGCTGACGGAGGCCTTAAAGGAACACCTGAACAGAGCTGTGCTTCTCACTCTGCTCCTGCCTATCAAGACCTGCCTAACAAAAGTACCTTCCCATCCCACAGTCTCGGCCCTACACTTTAAACCTCTGTTATGCTTTAGGAGGCTTTTGTGTAAAAAAGGCTCTAAAAGACGGATACAATCGGAAAGCCAGTCTTCATCCTATGCGTGGATTTCCCCACTGGCTGAATGGCTGACCTCGTCACGCACCCAGAGGAAACTCACTCCTACTTATCCATCCAAATGTAATGTATCCAGGTTCAGCCTAGTCTATCGTCCCCATGAAAGCTGGTGCCTCTTCCTCCTGGCACCAGAACCAACAACTGCTTGTCTATAACCCACACTTGTGCTCTTAGCCTGGACCAACGAAGTGCTGATGCTGACTGTCAAACTCCCACAATCCACATCCCAAACCCACACCACCGTACAGGAACAGAGAAGGAAGAGAACCTTGGCCTGCAGTACCAGTAGGTCTCTGGTTTGAAGGACTGGATTTTATCGTGTCTTTCCACACAGAATCCCAGGGTAGGAGTCTGACACGGCCCAAAGGAGATGAGAGAGCTGTCTAGATCTCCATACTTCCCCTGGAAATACTTTGTTTGGAACCTAGAGGTTGGGAAGAGAGAAAAAGGGCAGATCAATACTGCATTCCAGGCAAATCCTGTGCCAACCTAGCTTGTGCATCTGGGGTACATGTAGAGAGGGCACACAAGGAGGACGCGCCTCACTTAGAAGAAGGCAGAAGTGACAGAGCAAGAAGCCACCAAAGAGGAGCAGGATGTCCGTCCTGTGTGCACAGGACCGAGTGAGGACACAGGGCACACAAATAAAATCTGCTTATGAAGTTGTGGTGGGTTGTGATGTACATCTGATCTACAGATATTTTATTGAGGTTTTAAAAAAAGGTATCTCTGGTAGCTTATGCAGTTCTGAGGGCCGAGGAGAGGCAGAATCCTGGCTAAAGGGACAGTCTGTGCGTGTGGCAGGAGACAGCACCTGGTGAACGCACAGCCGATGCGCAGGTCTAGCTCCTGCGGGCATCCACTGAGAGCGCCTCATTGTGGTCTGGCTCACTCAGGCGGGTCATGGCATTACAGATGTCTGTGTCAGTGATGGAACTGAACCTGGCCCGGAACACTGTCTTCTCACCACTGTGGGCATTATTCATGACCGGCAGAATGGCATCAAGGACCTGGAAGAAAAGGATCCTGGCAGTGATTAATTCACTCTTTACCCCACTGCTAGGCTGGACTCCTTCCAGGTTAACCTTTCCCCACCCATACCAGGCCCTCCTATATTTCTTTGTCCTTCTAGATGTCTTGGCTCCCCACAAATCCCTTGCTGTCTCTCGTTCTAGCTGTACACACTTCCACGTAAGGTGTGCACCTACCTCCTCAGCCCAGCTCCTGCCTTAGTGTGGCCCACAGCCACTTCCTCTTTTACTTTACTAAGCCCACAAAGGGCCTCCTGGCCCCAAATCCCTTCCCTTTTCTGGGAGTAGGGAGTGCTTGGATGGATAGGTAGAAGTTTTGTATGACTGGAGAAAAGACAGAGAAGGAAAAGAGGAAATGCTGTGTGTGTGAGCTCTGGAATTGAGACTTGCTGAGGCCATACAGGGGGAGGAAAGTCACCAGGGAAGCTGGGGCATGCAGTGGCATCATTAAGGGAAAGCAGTGGTCCATGAGCTGCTATTGTTTCTAGCCCCAGAGGGAGTACTCCTGTGGGGTGCACAGGGAAAGGAGAGAAGCGGGTATCTGAGAAGAGACAGTATACGATTAAGTTTGCTAAGAGAGCGGCAGGAGAATGCTGGGCGCCCTGAGTTCCTGTTTACTGGCACCATCTCCTGCACTCAAGTGTGCCAATCCCAGGTGGGGCTGGGAATAAGGACACAGAGGTGACCTCTACGGAGCTACAGCATGAGGGGTACTAGCAGGACCAGCCAGCAGCATTCAAGTGCCATTACAGAGGGCACACAGGAACCTCACCAGCCTCCCTGTAGGAGGCTCCCTAGGATGGGTAGTGCCGAGGACCTGTAAAGGTGGGAGATGAGGTCTGTGGCTGGAGAGACAGACGGCTCACTGGCTAAGAGCACTTGTTGCTATTACAAAGGACTCAGGCCTGCAACCATGCGCAACTCCAGTTCTGGGGAATCTGGTGCTCTTTTCTGATCTCTGAGGGCATCAGGCATGTACACAGTATACACACATATAGACAGACAGACAGACAAACACTCATACGTATTAGGAGATTGCCTAGGATATTAACTACAGCAACTAAAGGCCTGCAACGGGCATGGAGCTAGGCCAAACACTGATGATTCTGAAGCCTGTACCTGTCCAGAATGGGGCCTAAAAAAAGAAATGAAGATAATGATGATTATTATCTGTGTGGGTGTGGGTGTGCTCGCATGAGCCATGGTGTGAGTGTAGAGGTCAGAGGACAACTTTCATGACTTGGCTTTCTCCTACTATGTGGGGCTCTGGGAACTGAACTCAGGTTGTCAGACTTGGTGGCAAGCACCTTTACATGAGGAGCCATCTTGTTGGCCCTAGTTTATGCATTAAAAAAAAATGAAATAAAAAAGATTTATTTTTTTTCACTTTATGTGTATGAGTGTTTTGCCTGTATGTATGTATGTGCCCCACGTGAATGCCTGGTGCCCTGGGAGGTCAGAAGAGGGCATCAGATGCCCTGGAACTGGGAGTTACAGATGGTTATAAATCTGGGTCCTTCGTAAGAACAACAAATGTTTTTAAGCACTGAGCCATCTCTCCAGCCCTAGGCGTATGTATTTTAAAGTAGCCACACATTTTCTGAAGTGGAGTGGGAGAAGACTTTTTTTAAAGCCACTATGTTCCCTATGCTGGCCTCAGGAACAGTGTGACAAGATCAGGTCAGGAAGGGTGGGGAGAAGGTCTGAAGGGAACAGACTGGGTCCCATACTCACCTCAAAGCAAATATTCTCGCCTTCCTTGTCACAGTCCAGCCACAGCACGACGTAGTCACAGCCTCTGCCCTCCACCTGTCACAAAGCAGACATTGACAAGCATCTCTGTGACACTCCCCTCTGGGGACAGGAGATGGAGCCGGGTACTGAGCTTCCGTCGGAGGACCAAGCCTGGGCTGAGCAAGAAGCTGTCTGAAGTGAGGCTGTCTCGGCACCCAGAAAAGATTTTGGTTCAGAACTATCATCCTGTTAGATCAAAAGCTTATCATTACAATGTGAGCCATCCTTCTGCGTGTGGGGTGGTGCATGTGCGTGGCCGTGCGGGTGAGGAAGCCTGCTGGCAGAGGCCAGAGGAGGTGGGTGCCCTGCCCTACCGTCCTGTCTGATCCCCTCACTGACCCTGTCAGCAGGCCCCAGGGATCCTCCTGCCTCTGCCCTCCACAGCATTCACCACGGCGCGGGGATCCAAACTGGGTCCTCACGCTTGTGCAGCAAGTGCTCTGACCCACTGAGCATCTCTCTAGTCCCTGTGACAAGGCATTTAAAAATATTTTTATTATGTGTAACAAAACATACATGTGCTCCATAGTTTCCGAGGGAATAAAAGATTAAAGTAGATTTACTGAAGGTTTTATTTTCAATTGTTTTTTAAACATGTATAAATATACTTCGATTATATTCAACTCCATTATTTTTCTTGTCCACTTTCACTGACCCTCTTCCTGTTCTACAATATGACCTTAATGTCCCAACCTACATAAATTTTAAAAGAGCCAAAATGAAACAGTTAAATATTAACAGTGGTTGTTTTGGTCATGTGGTCGGAATTTTTTTCTTCTTTAAGCTTATCTTTACTTTCAGTTTTTAAAAAATAATATGTACATATTTATCTATTTATAAAAGATTTATTTATTTATTATCTATACAGTGTTCTGTTTGCATGTAGCCTGCAGCCAGAAGAGGGCACCAGATCTCATTACAGATGGTGTGAGCCACCACGTGGTGGCTGGGAATTGAACTCATGACCTCTGAAGAACAGCCAGTGCCCTTAACCTCTCAGCCATCTCTCCATTCCGTACATATTTATTTTAAAATTGGGGAAACCCCCTTAGCTGAGCCATTATAAAAGCAGAATATCTGCTCTCCAGTCACAAGGATGTCTGGGACACGGATCCAGCATGGAAGTGCCTGTGGGGAGCAAGAGTTTCCAGCAGAAAGATGGCCCAGGGCTGCCAGCAAAAAGCCTTGGTGTCCAAGATGTGGACGAGGACACAAATGACGTGCGACAAGAGCGCTGCTGCCACCTACGACACAGGGCCGGAGGGGCTCCTTGGTGAGCTCATCCTCCTCACATACCTGCAGGAACTTGACCATGTTCAGCTTGGGGTTAGCTTCCTTCTTCTCCGTTGGAGCTTGGCTGAACAGCTCTGCAGGATCACCTTATCCCACTTGTTGTACTTTCCTGAAACCACATCCACGAAGACACTGAATCACACTTCACACTTCACAAGGCTCGGCCTCTGCAGCTGTCACAGCCCAGGGTACGGCAGTGCATCGTGCAGATGGGCGTGGCTACCTTACCCAGTTGCTAACCACTTCATGACCTGCTGGAAACAGGCTCTAACTGGACCTGGGTAGTACTGTACAGTGCTCCTTTCAATAGGTCAGGGGCAGGAGGGAGAGGCCATCTTACCCAGAAAATCCAAATCCAGGGTCATCACATGACCACAGACAGATGTCATCTTGAAGTGGACAGGTTGGCCAGCAAAGGTTCCTGTATACTTGTGCACTGAACATGCCCCATTCAGCCCTGTGTGAGGACATGTTCCCTGGGGAGGCAAGGCCACAGACAACTGTGAGACTGAGTTGGAGATACTGTGGGTCCCTGAGCCTACATGCTGACCCTCAGAGGTCCTTGTGACTTTCCCCAGCCCACCTGCAGTTACAGTGCTCAGGGACAAAGGCATCTATGAAAATGTGATGGTGACTCACGCCAGAGTCCCGCTCCTGGACTCTCACTGCATTTCTGTCTTCCCTTCTCGATTTGGATTCTACCTTCATTTAGTTAGACTTTAAGGTTACCAGAAACCTCCTAACTGTCATGTACTGTAATATGTTCCCTCAGCTGAACACTCCTGGTACTGGAGATGAGGTACCCTCTGGACCTCTGGATGTATTCTCAGCTTAACTAGGGGTTCTTCCTCCTCCAACTGTTGGTAAAAGGGAGGTCAAGGTCCAAGTGCTCTTCCTATTTAGAGGGAAACAACTCCTATCTGCCAACCCTCAATGGCAGAGTGGATCCTGATGGCAAATCTTCCCTCCTTTCCTGGCTCTCAGGTCACTGGTCACTGTGTGTCAAGGGGTAACTGTAACTACATCAAGGGCTCAGTAGCAGTAGTGAATATCTAGTGGTGTAAAATCCAAGACTTAGTCTCGTCTACCTCCTCCCAGGATTGCTTCTTGCGCTTATGACCAATGCCCCAACTGGTGCAGCATGCTGACAGACACAGCAGTTCTACCACTGTCTTCCCTGGAGGCTTCAGGCCTCGTACTCTGTGTGTTGACACAGCACGTCACAGGAGACTCGCTACTGAGGGGTTTCCTAAAACCTGCCAATCCCAGCTCACCCTACCAGTTGGTGTAGGCACATTTTTGGAAAAGAAATGCTGTAAAAAGCACAAATGGCAGTGCTTACAGATTAAAGCAATCAAACAGCCTAGTACTTTTGTTTTTTTCTCACCTCGGGGAGAGGATTTTGGCGATGGACTGTGCCAGGGATGGCTTTTCTGCTACCATGAGCACGGTCTTCATTCCTGCTCCAGGCTGTCAGGGCACAGACTGCAGCACCACACCCAAGACAACAGCAGGAGAAAAGCTTAGAAATGTCTCCTCTGCAGCTCAACACGCTGACTCCTGAAGGAAGACACGACAATACATCATCTCACCTCCAGTGCTCAGGGACCGCTTTGAAGAGGGCAGAAGGAGGTACAAGCTAGAGGGAGGAGTGAAGCTCGGTGGACGCTTTCTCCCAGGCAGCAAGGACCTAACGGCACACACCAGCACTTGCTGAGGGAAGGAGAGACATTTTCTTCATCGGTGTAGCTACTGGAGATGTCCAGGACCTGTAAATAACCCAATGAAACTCGCCGGGTCACACACACAAAAGATGACGGGTGTGAAAGCAGAGGGCAACAAGTTGGGAAGAAGAAGGGAATCCCAGAGAATGGGGCACAAAGGGCACTCTTTGTCACGAATGTGACAAAAACACATCCTATTCATGTATGAGAACGTCACGAGGAAACCCGTTAGTAGGGTAAGCAACAGGACCGGGTTGGCAGGACGGCTAAGTGGGAAGGACAAGGAAGTCACTTTCCTTTCTTACATTTGCAAAACCAAATACATCAGTGACTGCCCAGGAGACCGGAACCAACAGACTCACAACAGGACCGTGTGCAGAGGAGAGACTTAGATCTAAGTGGGATGTCTAACAAACCCCTCCCTCAGGGCTCAGGCGGCTACGGGTAAGAGGCAGAAGGATTTGAAGAGCCAGGGGTGATAGAAGACTTCAATAAAGTGTCTTCCAGACACAAAAGAACTGATGCACAGGTGAACTCAGAGACTGCAGCAGCGCTGAGGGAAGGAAGTGGACCCAGGCCCCACCCTGATCAGGACGCTATCTGCAACTGACATCCACTGGCAAAGGGGACTTTTTCTCCAGCAGTCTCAATGTGAATATTAACCGCACCTCAGGCAGGCCACATGCCTAGGAGTAGTTGGCCACCCCAAAATGAACTGAATATATTTCTGTAGTCTTTTTGTCTCATTTTGCTTTGTTTGGACATTTTTTGTCTTATTGACATTTTCCTTGACTGATTTCATTTGTACTGGTGTGTGTGTGTGTGTGTGTGTGTGTGTGTTGCTTTTTTTTTTTAAAGTAGGGGGAAGAGAATACAAAGTTGGGTGTGTAGAGAGGTGGGGAGGAATTAGAGGAGGGAAAACATGATAAAAATATATTGTATGAAAAAAATCTTTTTTTCACTAAAAATGTTTTAAAAAACAAAACAACAATAACCATATTTGGACACTTGGAAGGTAGGGTGAGAGGATCAATAGTTGAAAGTCATTGGCTGCACAGGGAACTCAAGGCCAGTCTGGACTACATGAGACTATCTCAAAATAGCAAAACCACAACCAACCAAAAGACATCCATTTAGAGCCTCTGCCAGTACTCCCTGGCTGGACTGTTCTACCACTCTGAAAATACCGTTTGGTGACCCCTCTTCTTGGCTTGTTTGGGCAGGGTATGAAAGCCGGGCTCTTGCACAGCGCTGTATCAGCCTCCGAGCTCTTCTAACGCTGTCTACCAGTCAGGCCTCTCTTCTCACACCCACAGTCCTTGGCCAGGCATCTGTCTTAACTAACCCACACTACACTGTGCTATGGCCAGCGATACCTTGCAGGAGGACACGCAAACCTCCTCTCTGGACCACTGTTGGCCCTGCAGCTTCTGGGTTCATGTCCTCTTAGAGCTCACACGGCAGTGTGGGGTCTCCATAGGTGGGGAGGGTAAGAGTCAGGGTAGGGCTGCACAAGATGACATCTGGGACAGATGTGCAGGCAGAAGGGATCAGGGAAGGTGAGGCCTGCAGAGACACGGCTGGACAGTTGGAGCGGCAATCAAGTGGGCGGTGTGGGGTGGGGAAGCTGGGTGGCAGCGAAGGATTGCCCTGGAGTACAACAACCTGATCTCAAATGTTAAGGGGCCCTCTGCCTGACACACAGGTGACCGGACCCTGAAGAGCCAGGGCTAGACAAGACTGGGACGGGATAACACAGACAACCTCTAGATTTTTTGGCTCAGGCAACTGAAGGAAGAGATTCCTGCTGGCTGATGAAAACTTGAGAGAGAAGCAGGTCAAGTCAGAATTCAGGGGCAGTTTGGGTATGGCAGAGTGCTACATGGAAGGAATACATCTGGGAGCCAAGGAGATGAAGAGGAGCCATCAGGAGGTGGCGGGAGAGGTGAGACCTGCTAGGAAACTGAGCCCTTCGGTGGTCTTTTTGACACCACTACAGTGTCAGATGTAGGAGGTGTGACAGACAGAGCAGCCAGACCTGACCATAGGTTTAAGCAACCTAAGTGGACCCCAGTGATCTTGATGGGAGCCATCTGTCCAGTGACAAAAGCAAAGGCTGAGTGGATGAGTTCCAGAAAACTCTAAGTGCGCTTTTACAGCTCCTTTAGGAGGATGGCATGCCACTGTGAAAACCGTCCAGCACAGAAGGAAGACGAGGGCGTGGGAGCTACTGAGTGACAGAGTGGACCAAGGGATGAGGCAGCTGGCCAGCCAGGGGCCTGGAGGACAGCCTGGGGCGGGGGCCAGGAGTCTGGCCAGCCAGGGCCTGGAGGACAGCCTGGGAGGGGCCAGGCAGTCTGGGGCCAGCAGGGGCCTGGGAGCCTGGGGGGCAGGCAGTCTGGGGCCAGCAGGGCCTGGAGACAGCCTGGGGGGGCAGGCAGTCTGGGGCCAGGCAGGGGCCTGGACAGCCTGGGGCGGGGCAGGCAGTCTGGGGCCAGCCAGGGCCTGGAGAATAGCCTGGGGGGGCAGGCAGTCTGGGGCAGCCAGGGGCCTGGAGAACAGCCTGGGGGGGGCAGGCAGTCTGGGTCGGGCAGGGAAGCAAAGGAGGTGGCACCCTAGCTCAGGAGAGGCAGAGGATGAGAGGCATGGTCAAGATGGCAACCTGATTGTAGAGAGGTAAGGAGAGGGTGCTGGGAAGGGCTACAACACTGTGTCTGTGGGCACTGATGGTAAAACGCTTGGCACTAAGGTGGGAATGAAGTTAGAGGGCACAACTCTTGGCCATCAAGATCCTGAATCAGGAATATGGATAGGCTAGGATAACGAACACTTATCCGAGGAGGGAACGTGTCCCAAGGGGAGACCACAGAAACAAGTGGTAAGTGCTCCAAGACTGTTCGTGTGGACAGTGAGCCCTATGAGGCAGGACAGGACGGTGGTGGGAGGACCAGATGAGACATCTATGAGAAACCACCGCTGGGGGAATTCTCCATAGCATTATCATTCAAAGTAAAAGATCAGAACCAACCTAGCAGTCAAGAGGGAACTGGTTACATGAAGAAATGACATGTAAGTACAACAGAACACCCACAGGTCGCCAGGATGAGTTACATAGGGAACCCCGTGCAAGTTACCCAAACATGAAGCATCGCTGCCAGTGACCAAACATGTCTCTGTGTACACGTGCTCGTTTACAAAAGGCAGATGAATCTGCACATAACTCAGAAGCAGGTGCCTGGGGAGGGTATGCAGGTCTGGGGGGGTGGTAGTGGCTCTAGCTTGTCACAACCCCTTCTGTACTATTTAAAAATTTGGTGCCATTGATGTCTATGACTGATCAAAGAGAACAAAGACAATGGATTTTAGAATATGGGCTGCAAAGAGCACTGTCCACAAACAATGGAGATGTCAATGCAAACTCCTCCTAGAAAGGGTTGTTACTCCTTATGACATATGGAAGCAGCCGAAGTCACAGTTAGCCTGGGCTGCCACAGTCGTTGCTGTAGGGCCACAAAGAAATAAAATTTGCACCAATAAAAACTTGAACGTTTTCCTTAAATTTACAATCTCAGGGAAAAAAAGCCAAGCTATTCAAAAATGTACTTGTTCTGACTTCCTGACCTATTTCCCCTGAAAACCATCCTGGGCATCATAGGTCCGTCTCTGCATGGACTGGGTCTAGGTCACTGCTTATCTTGGGCACTGAGTGCACAAGGCCTGTCTGCTGGAGCAATGCATGTGTGTGGACAACTGTGCCTCTGATGTCCAATGCATGTGTGTGTGGACAGCCGTGCCTCTGATGTCCATGCTGTCAAGTTTTGGCTTGACCAGAGCCAGAGGACCAGAAGTGAAATTTAAAGGGGACAGAGACGAGAAAGGAAAACTGGAAGCAGGAGGGAAGAAAGGACCAGACCCTGGACAGTCCTGCCAGCGCTGCTGGGATGGGCACATTGTCATTATATTCTATAAGGAATGTGGGTCACACTAGGGGCAGCATGTGGATGTGCCCTGGACCCGTTTGCTCTAGAACCTGTGCTCTAAGATTTTATCCTGCTGCCTCTGAGAATATCTCTGCTGTACTTCCCTGTAGTACCTAACTACTAAGCCTGGTGTAGACTCTCCAGGTTCCTGTCTTATAGCCCCCAGAACACAAGCAAGGGATGAGAGAGCAGAGGCTTCTGTTGGCTCACTCTAATGGGAAGTAGAGGATAGTGAGCAAACACCACGGATGAGAAAATTTTATCTGTAAAGTGAATAAAATGCTTACAGATACTTTAAAAACAAAAAGAAACCAAAACCAAAATTTATGTTAGTCAGGGCGTGGTAGGAGGCAGAGGCAGGCAGATCTCTTAGTGTAAGTTTGAGGCCAGTCTGGTCTACACAGTGAGTTCCAGGACAGCCAGGGCTTCATAGTGAGGCCTCATCACACAAAAACAACAGCAGCAGCACCTGACTTTAACTACAGGGTACTGCAAATACTCTCATTCCTAGGAGCTCTTCTTCCATGGTTTCCAAGTTCTGGGAATTTTGTATCTCTACCCCTCCTCTGCAAAAGATCCTAGGTTACCGAACAGACTGGCAAGTCTCTTCAGACACAAACACTCTGCCTTAGCAGGGTTATATCACTTATCCAGGAAAAGGGATAGAATTGGAATTTACACACACACACACACACACACACACACACACACACACACACACATATTCCATCCATCCATCCATCCATCCATCCATCCATCCAGGAAAGGAATATAAGTTTCTTTCCTTCTAGCCAGAACACTTTCCTTTCCCAGATCAGATTCTACCTTTTAAAAAGATCTCTGAAGATGTAGTTGTGATTAATCTCAAGATCTCCTGATTCCTGTTAAGGCACATCTTCCATTTCAAAATGAAAACAAATGAGAAAACCTGAATTTGACAGCTTACAAGCATCCCTTACATACCACATTCACACTTTTGATTTAGTAACACTTCTATTTACTTAAGTTTTTGCTTTTGTGTGTGTGGAGAGACTGGGCATTGAGACAGGGCCTCATGTAGCCAGTGCTGGCCTCAAATTCACTATGTAGCCCAGGACGGCCTTGAACTCTTGATCTTCCTGCCTTTCACTCCTGAGTGCTGGGAATATAGGCATATAACAAAATGTCTAGCTAGATTTTTAGATATAATCACTTAAATATATAAATACTCTGTAACATAAACCTACAAGATACACCAAGTTTGATTTTATTTGTCAAGGCTGTGAGACTACAGTTTGTCCTCTTCCAGAGTTAGGTAAGCAAGTGCTATTTAGGTGTTGACTGCAAAGAGAGAATAGCAAGACAGCCTGTTTATACCTTGTCAAATCTTATCCGCAATGCCACCATCACTGTGTCCTTTGGGAGACAGTGGAAATGTGGGCATTCCTTTTGGGTCAGTGTCTTATGAAGTAGTAGATTTAAATTGATGAGAAGGCCTGAAAGGGGCCAGTAAAGCACCCAAAGTCTGAGATTTAATACTCCAGTGATTTTTAAGCACTTACAGACCCAGGAAAACAGGCCTACCTCTTAAGCCCCCTTGTATCGAGTACGCTGCAGCTCTATCTACCAATATCTCTATAAAGTAGGAGTTACTTAAAAATTTAAAAAACATGTATTTTATGTGTGTGTGTGCATGTACGGGTGCACGCATGCTGCACGTCACAAGTGGAAATCAGGGACAACGTGTGGGATTCAGCTCTTTTCTTTCACCATGTGGGTTCCGGAGATTGAAATCAGGCTGTCAAGCTTGGTGGCAAAAGCGATGGGCCGTCTCGCCAGTTTAAGTTTTTAAAGCTAGAGTAAACTGCAGTTCATAACAATACAAGCTAGGACAAGGAACCTTGGCAAACGTTTTCTTTTGTTTGTTTGTTTGTTTTGCCTCTCCAACTATCAACCCTTAACTCTTCTGGCTTCTCACGTCCAGTTCCCAAAGGCGTGAGTGACAAACCGGTTAAGAGAGGTCACCGCCTTCCCTTTCACCTGTGCGTAAGATGCTGGCCTTCCATTCTAGTTGACTGGTTCACCCAAGTTTTTCTCCAAGACCGGTCGCGCTCTCCGACCGAGCAGCTCCGGGAGGTAAGCGAGTGGAACCTTCGGCTCAGAAGGCGGAGCGCAGGCCTCCGCGGGCAGCACGGCCTCCCGGAGCCCGTTTCCCTACGCGTGGGTGGGGGAAACACCTCACTCGGGGCCGCGGCGAGCTCGGCGGAGCAGCAACAGTCGCTCCCCAAGCGCCGGGCCACCGCTGCCCAGAGGCCCCAGCGCGAGGCCGGGCGGGCGGCGAGGAAGCGGCGCCCGCAGGGACCCCCCCGCCCCCGCCCGGCCTGAGCGCCGCTATTATTCCGGAAATGCCGAGAAAGCCGGCGTCTTCCGCCCTCCTCGCGCAGCCAGCAGCCCACTGCTCACCCGCTGGCCGCTGCAGCTCCCGCTCGCTCCGGCCGGGCTCTCCCGGTGGCCACCCGTGGACCCACTTCCGGCTCTGTCCGCTTGTGGTGTCCCCTCGTCTGCTCTCCGATGTCGACACTCCGGTGTCTGCAAGTTCCGAGGCTGGTGAGTTCCGGGTGCCCAGCTGTCAGTGTCCGGTTTGGTACAGAGGGAGTACCCCAAGCCTCCACTATGTCCCTTCTCCCTGCATCCTGGAGGGAGAGCCCCCCCCAAATCATCCAGAGAAAACAATAATGATGATGTCATTATGATTATAAAAACAGATGCTATTAATAATTAAAATTTTGAAATTATAGACAGCAGGCTTCTTTCAGTTAGAAACATTTGGAGAGTCAAGGATGGTGGCTCACACCAGGAGTCCAGCCAACAGGAGCTGAGGCGGAGAGTTAGAGGCCAGCCAGGGCTACACAGTGAGTTTCATTCCAGCCTGGACTACAGACTATACAAAACAAAACGCCATCTATAATATTGTAGACTGTACTATTTGTGTTAATATATACGGAAGGTGATGTATAAAATTTTTCTAGAGGGTTAGGATCACAGAAATTTTAAAATAGTTTTTATGACTTTATTAGCATATTGTTTTTAATAGCCTGGTTAGCAACATATGACCTTTAATCCAGAACATGGGAGGCAGAAGCAGGTGGATTTCTGTGAGTTCAAGGCCAGCCTGATCGACAGAGCGAGATCCAGGACAGCTAAGGCTGCACATAGAAACCCTGTCTCAAAAAGACAAAAAAACAAAAACAAAACAAAACAAAAACAAACAAAAAACCCAAACCAAACCAACCAACCAACCAACCAAACAAACAAACAACAACAATCCAATCCTGGTTTTAAACCATCACTCTGTTATCAAGACTGGGCCCAGATAGTTCCAACAAGCTCGGGTTGGTCACCCATCCTCAGTACATCAATTAAAGAGGCAGCTAAGCTGGCCCAGCCTGTAGACAGTGGCTGTCAAGCTGGCCATGTGCACATGAAGTAAATAAAAATAAAGAGATAAGTAAACCAAAAGGCAAAGAAAGGAGGTTTATTCAGTGTGCCCACATGTGACGGAGGAACAACCAAAGCGGTCTGGTGAATCTCCCCACAAGTTTTTGAGGTCCTGACATGAGGCTTTAGGTTTAAGTAAAGAGCAAGAGCTACGCTTAGCCACACAGTCCCGGTCAAGGTTGTTAGGTCTCAAACCTGGACAAAAAGGCCGAGGTGCCTATTTAAACATATCAAAAGCGGACCTGGCCTCTGGTCTTCCCAGCATCCCTCAGTCCCACCTGCTGACAGACCCCGCCCTCTACCCTGAACTCTCCATCCCAGGGGCTGGGCTACCTTCCCCCGGAGGCTCTTCCCTATGTAACCCAGACATTATTGGTTACCTGCCCTTTGTACCTTTGGCCTCCTGGCTGCCGCATCCGGTTCTCTCTCCCTCTCCCTTTCTCTACCTCACAGGGCCCAGCTCAGTCTGGTCATGTCCACTCTGGACTTTCCCAGGTGTCTCTGCTCTGACTACGCTCTCCCTTTTACCTATAATAAAGATTTCCTCCCCATACCTAGAGTGGTCACATCCTTTCCTTTTTATTTATTGTTTTCATTCAAAGGTGAGGTCTCACCCATAATCTACCCATCATCGTCTCATAGTGATCTGATAAGTTGTCAGAACTGAGTGAAATCGCTTCCTCAGAGGCAAGTCCCTTCAGTGGCTGGTCCCAAGGCTTCAACCTCTTCCCTCTCCAGAAGGAGGTTCCTGGGAAATTTTAATTCTTTGGGGACAATAGTCGGATAGCACAGTGTCTGTGGTTAAACTGTCATTGTAACATCCTGGCGGGGTGACATCCCAAGACCAGCCCCTCCTTTTGTCGACCAGGTTATGATCTAGGTTGCTTCTTTTTTGAAGTCTCATTACCTGGCTTTGTTCTAGGACAGGAAGAACTGGGTTGAAGGCTCTTCAGAACTTAGAAGGCATCAGAGCACCCGCTCTCCTTCTGAGACCCTGGTTTCCTGCTGTGTGAAGAGGTGCTTTCACTGCCCTGAGGATGCATGGTCTCGTCCCAGTTCACCAGGCATTTAAAAGTGAACAAGAAATCTTTTTCCGAGAGGCTCAGCTTCTCAGGGGAGTTGAGGTCACTCTCCCTCAGGGAGATGAGTCCACCAGCCAGCTCCTGGTTCTGGTCCACAAATTTCTAGCAGGTGCTTCCTCGCAGTGTGCTTCTATGGGACAAAGGCAGAGCCACCAAGGCTGCCATCAGACCATTCTGGTAAGTGACCTGCAGAGTCCAGAAAGCTGGGAGGGTGGTGAGCAGGGACCAGCGGTGCAATGATCCTCTTCTCAAAGCAGGGAGGAGAGTGTTTCCCAGCTGGCAGGGGCCCCAGGAGCAGTGGCCGTGGGAAGCAGACTGCTGCAGTCGTAAGCCATGGCCTGGACTTCCGTCCTGCTCATGCTGGTGGCCCACCTGACAGGTAAGGAACTCTTGAGGCCCAGAGCCTCCTGCCCCTCCTCTTGCTCTCTGCCCCGTGATGACCACGGTTCTGTCTTCTCAGGTTGTGGCCCTCAACCCACGCGCTGTAATCAACCACCATCTGCCTCTTCCTCGCTTGGAACCACCATCCGCCTCTCCTGTGCCCTGAGCAGCAACCATAACATCAACATTTACAACATTTACTGGTACCAGCAGCATCCAGGCCACCCTCCCAGGTTCCTGCTGAGATATTCTCTCACGCTCAGACAAGCACCAGGGTCCCAAGATACCCCCTCGCTTCTCCGGATCCAAAGATGTGGCCAGGAACCTGGGGTATCTGTGGATCTCTGATCTGCAGCCTGAGGACGAGGCTGTGTATTACTGTGCCATGGGCTCCGGAGCCAGGAAAAGGAGAACCGGATAGAGAGGGAGAGAGGAGGAGAAAAGTAGTTTACAGATTCGGAATCCCAGGCTCTGGAGGTGCCGTTTGCTTTGCTCAGTGAGGCTGGTATAGGAAGGAGGGGTAGAGCATTGGGGTTTCACAGAGCCAAGAAGATGGAGCCATTCAGCTTTTCCATGTCTTGCAATGTTGCTGTGAGCCCACTGGAGGCTGGATTATAGAATTAAAGCTCTTTTTCTGAGTTTGGCTTGGCTGGTTTGTGATTTCAGAACCAATGTCCCCAGAACCTGACTAGTCACTCTCAGATTGGCCAGGCACCATGAACAGCATACTCATTATGATATCACGGGTCAAGTGGATGACAGAACATCTTGGAGGGGGACCTCCTTGCAAGGACAGCGTCTTCTATTGTTACCCTCACAGTCACAGAGTAAAGTTTAGGAAACACCATCACTGGCCCTCTACTTCGGGGGAGAGCAGATGTCAAGTGACAGGCTAGAGCAGTTTCCCTCCTTGGTACTAGTGATGTTGGGGGTGGGGCCGCCTTGTCACGGAGCTGCCTTGTGTTGTGGGTGTTGAGCAACTTCTCTGGCCTCTGCTACCAGATGCAGTACACAGCACATGACCCCACTGTAAGTGATGACAACCCCGGGTGGATCCAGATATCAGTAAAGGTCCCGGGTGAAGCTACAGCTACCTTCTGTGCAGGGGAGTGATAGGCCAGCCAGCATTTAAAAAAACATATACACAAGAAGTAATTATTATTATTATTACTGTTATTTATTTATTTGTATTTTTGAGACAGGGTTTCTCTGTGTATCCCTGGCTGTCCTGGAACTCAAATCCTCCTGCCTCTGCCTCCAAAGTGCTGGATCAAAGGTGTGTGCCACTAACACCCTGTGAAATAACTCTTTATTACTGCAGCAGGTTAGTAAGTCAACTGTCATTCTGTGAAAGTCAATGGACAAAAGTATTACAAAATAACTACGTTAAATGATATTAATGAACACTTCACAGGGAGAGTTGTAAATTGTGACTTCAGTGAGTACAGTGTGAGTGAGGACAGGCAGAAGGTGGAGCATTCTGACAAACGTTTATCAGCTCAAAATAGACTGCTGAAACTCTGAGTTACCTTGTGTGAGTCTGTTGGTGTAGAAGTTACACACACACACATACACACACACACACACACACACACACACACACACACACACACCACATGCTCTGACTTTACGAGACAACCCCCCCCCAACACCACACACCAAAGATGCTCTGACTTTACGAGACAACACCCCCCCACCCCCCCCCACCCCCCCCCCCCCCACCCCCCCATGCTGCTGGGCTTGTGCTGTGCTGGCCTCTGCAGCTGGGCACGGGGCCTCTCTTTAAGAGTGGTTTGTTTCCCCAGTGAGACTTCCTTGGAGAAAACAAGTATTTCATTTGCAAATAAGCTACCAACTGGAGATAGCTTTCTGGGTTAGGGACAGGTATGTGTACCCTCCTTTCAGCTCTGGGACCCTATGTGGTGCAGACCCATGCAGGCTGTGCATGCTGTCAATCTCTGGGAGTTCACATGTGCACCAGCCTCTGCTGTGTCTAGAAGCCTTGATTGCCTGGCATCCTCCACCCTTCTGGCTCTTTCACTTTTTCTTGGCCTCCTCTTCTACAGGTTTCCCTGAGCCCTGAGGGAGAGATTTGATGGAGGCATCCCTTTTAGGGCTGAGTGTTCCAAGATCTCCTTACTCTGCATATTGTCTGGCTGTGGGTCTCTATTCATTCCCATCTGCTGCAGGAGGAGCTTCTCTGGTGATGGCTGAGCAAGGCAGGATCTGTGAAATATAGCAGAATGTTAGTAGGAATCATTTTTTTTTTCTGCATTCCTTTGGCTGAACAATAGTATTTGGTTTTCCCTGGGTTTATGGCCTGCCTAGTCTCATCATGTTCTTGACCACCTAGGCAGTGTTGGATATGGGTTCTACCCCAGAGTGGGTCTCAGCTCAAAATCAGATACTGGTTTGTGTGGCCACTGCACCAGCATATCTCACGGGCAGGTCACTTTGGTGGATTGAAAGGGTTGGTAGCTGGGTTGGGGTTTACTTCTCTCCATTGGTAGTGTGCAGAGAATCTTCCAGTACTATGAACACTACCCGGTGGGGGTAAGGGCTCCAGGTAGGCACCGGCTCACTTCTCTGCATTCAGTGAGTAGTGTAGGTGTTACCTGCATCAACAGGGGCTTGCCATCTGACTGAGGGAGTCATTTCTTTTCCCATCATGTGTGCCTAGGGATCAAACCCAGGTCCTAAGACTTGGCAGCAAGCGCCTTCACCTGCTGAGCTGAACCCTCTTGACTGCCTAACACTGACGAATTTACGTGAAATGCGTAACTAGCTTTGCCTGTCATGGGTGTGGCCTGTCCTTCCTTCGTGTCGGGTAATTATGAACCTTTGATCTGAGTTGTTTCTCTCCCAGCCTCCCCTGGGCTTCCTACCCCTCCCTCTGCCGTAGCCTTGCCTCGTCCTCTGTCCTAACCGTCCGTTTGTCCAGACTCACTTCACGTCACCTGCTGACTGCTTCCTGTGTTCTAAGGCACCGGGCAAGCCACAGCCGCGGTCCCCAGCTTCTGGTGGCTACATTCAAATACAGTGACCGTGCATTGCTGGCATGAGTATATAGTCCTGGAGGTCGAGGTTAGCCTGGGCAGCACAGTGAGATTCCCTCCTCTGAGTCCTGACTCAGAAAGGTGGAGCTTTTCCTTTTTTTATTCTTTTCTGTCTCTTTCTTTGGAATGTGGGCCAGAATGCAAATATGCTTTCTCCGGCACTTTTTGCTGGGTGGCTGTTTGCTGACACTCCATACCTAACTGGAAAGGGTTTTCTCTCTCTTCTCTACCTCCCTTCCTCCTTTGGGTAGCTGCTGATACTTTCAGCCTGCCTACCCTGTTGTTTTTCTTTTAAATGTTAATAAAATTGTCCTTAAGCATAAAAAAAAAGTTTAAAAAAGGTGAAATGATTTCTAATGATACATTTGATTTAACACAACATGTCCCAAATATAATCATTTTAATGAGCAGCCAATACCACAGGCACGTATGAGCATTGTTTTTTCTTTGGTACTCCATCTTTGAAATCCGGTATGTATTTTACAGTTGTGGTTTATCTCAGCTCAGACCCCCAGCAACTGCATATGGTGTATGAGAAGACCACAGATTGGAGGGACAGAATTCAGGTTCCTCATCATCCAGCCTTCGGAGGCTGGTCAGAGCCTGTGCTGAAAGTCCTGTCCCTTCCAGCTGCGAGGTCCATTTCTGCCCTCTTCAGCTAACTGCCGCTGATCAGGGGCCTGGTGTGCTTGGTCACCTCCAAACCTTCGCTCAAGCTGTTCACACTGGGAGGGTTTCCTGTCGCTGGACTGTGTCCTCCCTCTGCACGGATGCAAGGCTCCCCGGCGATCTCACCTCCCCCTCCTTGGGCAACCGTTTCCTGGCCGCTCTGCAGTTGTTTCCTCCCTCCAGTGGGCAGACAGCCTGTTTTCCTAGTTACAGTTAGCACCTGCCTCACAGCTCTGGCTTTATTTAGCAAGACTCTTACCCTAGACTGCAAATTCCCAGCTGGCTGGAGTCTCTGTGTGTGATAAACACTCTAGGTGGTAAGACAGCGGGAATGAGTGATGAATGTAGGAGCCAGGGAATTCTTGGCTACTCTCATTAGGATCTCATTGGGACCCACAGTGGCTGGGGTCACTGTGATTCCCTGAGACTGGGGAGAAGCAGCCCAGATTCACATTCACACTCTCTCACTGTCTGTACATCTGTCTCTCTGTTGTTGTTTCCGTCTGTCACATTACCATCCTCTGATATCCGACAAATGAAACAAGTGACTAAATGCTGTAACCAAGAGGCTTGGAAAAGGAAAGCTTGAGGGAGGCGAATGTGCAGAAGGAACTCAGGGAACCTTCTGAGCCTGAGCCAGAGAGCGGGTGGGGAGGCGGGGTTCCCGGGGTTCCCAGAGTGTCAGGACACACTACCCAGTACTGCAAAGACTTCAGGATCTCTGCTTCAGGATCAAGAGGACTCCTGACAGGCGTGTGGAACCAGGCTGTGGGTTCTAAAATGTGACCTATGCACACACCTTCCAAATTCAACAGGAAACAGAACCAAATGAACGGACATGTTGCAATGACTCAAACATGAGGCCCTGGGGGAATGGGTTCTGAGGAGCTCCTTGTGTCTTACAGGGTGGCACTTAGATTTTTACCATCCAGTTCCACAGACAAACCATTACGTTTATTTTGCTTTATTCTTTATTTTTCCCTGCGGCTCCTATTTTTCTTACTTAGCCTGTGATTAGGCTGGGGTGTGAGCTCCACATTTGTTTCTCTGCTGTTACTTAGAAACAGGTCATGGCTTGTGCATGCTAACAAAGATCCTTGACCAAACAAACTTCAGCTAAGTTAGTCTGGGCCCCTTCTCAGCCAGGCTTCAACACTGACGTAGTTCCTAACGTCAGAAGGCCCCTTGTCTAGGAGGACTCAAACACCTCTTGAAACTGCAGAATGGACATACGCTGGTGAGGCCCGTTACACGTCTCTACTGGAGAATAGGAGCCTGACTTCAAAAAGCCCCAGTTAGCACTACAGATTTCTCATTATAAACCAGCAATTAGTAAAGGTTAGAATATGCCATTCTGCACAAGGGACGCGAACATCCGTGGAGCCATATACCACGGATGCCAAAGGACAGCTCTACTTTTTCCCATTTTGTGATTTATTTTTCATTTAAACAATGATTTATTTTTTGTTATTTCTTATTCATGTGTGTATGCCACGTGAATGCTGGTGCTCGTAGAGGCCGGAAGGGCACCTGATGTGTCCTAAGAACCAAACTTGGGTCTCCTGGCAGCAAGTGCTCATGATCACTGAGCCATCTCTCTAACCTCACTCTTTCCCATCTTTAAAAAATTATTTTTTAGAAGCCGGGAGGTGGTGGCAGGCGGATCTCTGTGAGTTTAAGGCCAGCCTGGTCTACAGAGTGAGTTCCAGGACAGCCAGAGCTACACAGAGAAACCCTCTCTCAAAAAACCAAAAAACAAACAAACAATAAAGAATTACTTTTTAGGGTAGCATACAGTGTAATGGGTTTCATTTTGGCATTTTCATAATTTGTACCATTATACTTTATTATTACTCATACACCCTCACCCCCCCCATCCCCTTCCCCCCACACTCCCGCATCCTTACCTGGTGCTTCCTGTCTCCTCTCTGGCTGGTTTCCTGTCTTCCCTTTTCTGCTTCCGAGTCATGTGTATTCCGTTATCTTGTCTGTCCCGTCAGATCCTTCTCTTCTCATGATCCCATTTCTAGTTTCATGACCTGGAAGCACAAACACACCTTATAGTCACATACACATATGTGCACACACATATATCAGGTTCTGCGTGTGAGAGAAATTGTGGTATTTGTCCTTCTGCGTTTGGATTTTATTGCTAGCATAATGATTTTTAGTTCCATCAATTTTTCTGCAAATGTCATGATTTCATTTTTCTTTACAGCTGCCTAAAATTCCATTGTGTATTCATGCCATATTTTCTTTATCCATTCATCTATTGATGGCATCTATGCTAGTTAATTTCCCGGTTATTGTGAATAGTACATCAAAAAATGTGGTTGTGCAAATATCTGTGGTATGTTGACTTCTAGTCTCTCAGGTGCATCCCCAGGAGTGCTGCAGTTGGCTCGTATGGTATTCTCTTGTGAGTGTTTGGAGGAATGTGTATACTGATTTCCATAATGATAGCATAAGTCTACATTCTCACCAGCTCGAATAAGTGTTCCCTCTCCCTTCGTTCTTGCTAGCATTTGCTGTCATTTGTTTTCTTGATGATAGTCATTTTAATTAGGGTGAGGTGGAAACACAAAGCAGTTTTTGCTTCTTTTTCTTCTTTGTGTATGCACGTGTGTGCAGATCCTCTTGGCTTTGCCTCCTGAGTGCTGGTGTTAAAAGGTTGTGCTACCACATCTGGCAATGTCCTTGGGATTTTGATAAAGATTGCATTGAATCTGTAAATTGTTTTTAATAACATAGTCACCCTTACAATATTAATTCTGATAATTCATGAACATGGGGGTTATTTCCATTTTCTAATGTCCCCATTTTCTTTTTGAATGTATTAAAAGTTTTTATACTTTTATATGAAAGTGGGACCTTTTATCTCTTGGTTAGGTTTACTGCTAGGTGTTTTATTTTTTGGAAACTATTTAGAAAAATGGGATTCCCACCCCCCTCCCTGATTTTTTTCCCAGCAAGTTTATTATTGGTATATAGAGAAGCTGCTGATTTTTGGATGTTTTATATCTTGATACTTTGCTCAAGGTTTACTAAGATTTCTGGTGGCTTACTAAGATTTTAGGATCTTTGAAGCATAGGATCATGTTGTCTGTACATAGGGATAATTGTCCTTCTTCTCTTTTTGTATCCATTTTATTTCTCTTGTCTTCTTGATCTAGTTAAGACAGCACTCTAACGTATAAATGTGGAAAAAGAGAGTAGACATTCTTGTGCCAAGTTTTAGGGGAAATGCTCTTAGTTTTTATGTAATATAATGTTGACTAGTGGGTTTGTGGTATATAGCATTTATTATGTTGAGGTATATTTCTTTGATTCCTAGTTTCCTTGTCAAATGAGTTTTCTGCATTGATTGGGGTAATCATGTGATTTCTCATCCTTAAGTCTGCTTCAGTGCCTTGTTATACTTACTGAATTTTATGTGTTGAACCATTCTTATATCTCTGTGGCGAAACTAACTTGATTATGGAGTATGACCTTCTTAATGTGCTTTTGAATTTGGTTTGCAAGAATTGTGTTGTAACTTTTTGCATATATTTTCACCAGGGAATTTGATTGATAGCTTTCTTTTTATGTGGTGTCTTTATATAGTTTTGGTATGAGATTAATGTTGGCTTCTTAGAATGAATTTCATAGTGTTCCTTCATTTTGTTAAAATATCACATTGATTTGTGTATGTGGAATCATCCATGCCTCCTTGTAGCCCATCCTGGTGTATGATATTTTTAATGTGATGTTGAATTTTGTGTGGTAGTATTTTGTTGAACACTTTTTGCATTCATATTGTTATGCATGTTGGTCTATAATTTTTCTTGTAGTGTCTTTGTTTGGTTTTATATCAGGAAAATGCTGGCAGCCTAAAAAGAATCGAGCCTGGCCTTGTGCTGCACACTTTGACTCCGATATGTGGGAGGCAGAGACAAGCATATTTCTGTAAGTTCCAGGTCAGCTGGTGCTACATAGCAAGATCCTGCCTTAAAAGTGGTGGTGGACAGGGCGGGGTGTGGAGGAACAGCTCAGTGGCTAAGAGCAAAAGCTGCTCTTCCAGAGGATCCAGGTTTGATTACCAGCACCCATGTGGCAGCTCACACCTGTAACTTCAGTTGCAGGGTGCCCAACACTCTCTAGCTTCCACAGGCGCCAGGCACACACATGGTGCGCCGACATACATGTAGGTAAAACACCCACACACATAAAATAAGTAAAACATAATTTGGGAGTGTTGCTGTTCTACGTTTTGGAAGAGTGTGAGAAGAACTGATGTTAGCTCTTGTACATTTTGGTAGATTTACTTGCCTCTCTGGTTAGTCCGGGCTTTTCTTTTCTTTTAGTTACTATTTAAACCTCTCATTATTTAGTTTATTGGTTTAGCCTGTTAAATCTCTTATTGATTTAGTCTTATCTGTTGTATACTATTGATGGATTTTTCTAGGCTAGTTTGTTAAGGTATAACTGTCCACTCCGGTGTGTTTTTATTTCTGTGGCATTAACTGTACTGCACTTTCGTAAACTTCCCAGTTTTACTTATTTTTACCTTTTTTCTTAGGTAGTCAGGTGCAGAGCTTGTCATTTAATCCTCTCAAAGAACCACTTCTAGTTTGGTTGATTTTGGAAAGTGGTTTTAAGTTCTCTAACTTCGCTGAATCTCTGTTATTCCTTCCCTTCTGTCCACTTTAAGCTTCATTTGTCCTTTCTGATTCTAATTAAGTAATTAATTAATTACTCTCCCCAGCCCTAAAAGGCTTCCCCTCCTCCCTCCTCTCCTCCCAGTCACTCCCTCCACCCTGCACGCCTCCTCCTCTGTTTCTCTTTGGAAAGGGCAAGCCTCCCCTGTATATCGGCCAGCCATGGCATACCAAGTTGCAGGAAGACTAGACACCTCCTCTCCTATCAAGGCTGGATGAGGTAACCCAGTTGGAGGAAAGGGTCCCAAAAGCAGGCAAACGAATCCGAGACAGCCCTGCTCCCACTGTTAGGAGCCCCACAGGAAGACCGAGCTACACAACTGTAACATACGTCGCAGAGGGCTTGAGTTAGTCCCATTCAAGCTCTCTG
>NW_023505768.1:0-1107 GCF_004664715.2 Peromyscus leucopus | reverse complement strand
TAGTGCTGAAGTGTGAATCCAAAGTGTGTGTGTGTGTGTGAGAGAGAGAGAGAGAGAGAGAGAGAGAGAGAGAGACAGAGAGAGAGAGAGAGAGACAGAGAGAGAGAGAGAGAGAGAGAGAGACAGAGAGAGAGAGAGAGAGAGAGAGAGAGAAAGTGTAGCCACAAGTTCTGGCTAAAAGCTTAAATCAGCCACGTGTTCCCACTTGAGCCGTGTCAAGCCTGGGCTCCGGCATCCTTAAGCTCTGACCACGTGCATGCATTGGCTTTACAGGCAGGGGCCCTTTTGGACAGGGCAGGCCTGAGTTGCATGTAGCACTGGCTTTAAGCAAGTAGCTCCAGCTGCAGGTAACCACGGTCAGTCCGGCCTGAGACCAAGCCAACCTGGGCCCGAGCTAGGGAGCCGGGCCACCCAGGCAGGAAACCAGACCTGCCGCCAAGCCAAGCCAAGAGGTTTTTAATGGATTCTTGCCACGTGGGCGCCAAATGTAGATGTAACCAATGGTCTTATTAAATAAGAAACACAGAGCCAATACAGAGATAAAAGCCAAGAGGTCAGAGCAATAGCTAAGAGCTAAAAACCTTACCCTTCACTGTTGCTGTTGTCCTATCTCTCCAAAAGAGACCTACTTCCTGTGTGTCTGTCTTTTTATAGTGTTTCTGTTCTGCCTTCTCATTGGTTGTAAACCCAACCACATGACCTCCTAGTCACTGCCTGTCTGTACAGACCTCCAGGTCTTCTATGGTTGGTATTGAGATTAAAGGCATGTGTCTCCATGCTGGCTGTATCCTTGAACACACAGAGATCTGCTTAGCTCTGCCTCCCAAGAGCTGGGATTAAAGGCGTGTACCACCACCACCCAGTTTCTGCTAAGGCTTGCTATTAGCTCTGATCCCCAGGCAACTTTATTTATTAAAATACAAATCACATTTTAGTACAAATAAAATATCACCATAGGGGTTCTACTGATGAGTGAGATCATATGATACTTAGCTTTCTGTGTGTAGTATATTTATTTGCACATAATGATCTCTAGATTCATACATGTTGTCACATTTTTATGAATGTGTAATATTCAGTCATGTTATACCACATTAGAATCCACTC
>NW_023505767.1:0-25960 GCF_004664715.2 Peromyscus leucopus | reverse complement strand
GAAAGCTAGCCAATAGGGATGAAATTTTCAGGTCAGTACCAGTTTGATTTCTCCATGGTCGGTGGTGACTCAAGTGTGTGGTATCTTTAGCAATAGAGTCTTACTATAAAGTTCTAAAGAGCAGTAAGTGGCAAGGCTGAAACCACTGAGCCATCTTGCTGGCCCCATATAATAGTCTTATTTTTAAAAAAGGAATAATCAAGCCAGGCAGTGGTGGCGCATGCCTTTAATCCCAGCACTTGGGAGGCAGAGGCAGGCGGATCTCTGTGAGTTCGAGGTCAACCTGGGCTACCAAGTGAGTTCCAGGAAAGGTGCAAAGCTGCACAGAGAAACCCTGTCTCAAAAAAAAAACAAAACAAACAAACAAATAAATAAATAAATAAATAAATAAAAAAAGGAATAATCTGTGAGTAAAACCAGATGTCAGTTATTTCAGTGAGCTATCATAATAAAGCTGAAAGAATGGCTGGATTAAGTGGTTAAGGGAACTTGACTTTGATACATTTGCAGAGGTCCACTGTTTGGTTCCTATCACTCACATGGTGGTTCACAACTGCGTGTAATTCTAGATCAGTGGTTCTCAACCTTCCTAATGCTGTGACCTTTTAATACAGTTCCTCATGTTGTGGGGACCCCCAACCATAAAATTGTTTTATTGGTACTTCATAGCTGTGTCCATCTGTATATTAAAGCTATACCTTGACCAGGCCAAGGGTCAGTCATGTGGGAAGCTATCTAGCATGAACTATTTGGTGTTACACAGCTTAATATTCAGCTGTGCCTTGTTATGAATTTCTTGTGCTCACAGTTCCCATAGAATGTGTGTGTGTGTGTGTGTGTGTGTGTGTGTGTGTGTGTGTGTGTGTGTAAATTTCTTTGCTAGGGCCAGTACTTGGATAAGATCACGTAGGCAAAGACAAGCTGCCTGGAGACACATACCTTTGTTTCTTGTGCAATGAAGCTCAGACCATTCCTTTGCCTTGAGGCCTAGTGGCTGTCTAGAGCAATTGACTGAGAACAAAAGAAGTTTTTACATATCAAGGTGGAAGGCAGGGTGGAGCAACATTCCTGAGGAGGCAGAGACCCTCATGACCAGGGGAAGAAGGGACAGGCATTTTCTGTAGAGGCAGACAAAACAGCATGACTAGGGAAGAGGGAAGAACACAAAGATTTCACAGATGCTGAGGCAGAACTCTTGTAGAGTTCATCAGAGCCAGGAGTAGAGAGCAAGTAAAGATGGAGGGCAAAGAAACAGAGGACGAAGATGAGGCTGGAAGTATAAGAGCTTGGTTGTTAGCAGGACTATGAGAGGGTAGTAAAAGGGGACGACAAGGAAGAACTGAGTGTCAGGACAGAACTAAGCTATGTAGACAGGATTTCATCCCAGAGAAATAAAGTTAACAGACATAAGAGCATAGTGTACATAGATTTTTTTTTCCCCTCAGTTATCCCATGCTGGATGTAGCATCTTCCCCAGACTTTGGGCAATCCATAGCTACTGTCACAAACCATAATGCAAATATATGATATGCAGGATATCTGATTTTCAACTCCTGTGAAGGGGTTGTTTGATCCCCTGAAAGGGGTTGCAACCCACAGATTGAGAAATGTTGCTGTAGATCAAGGAACTTCAACAACCTTATGGCCTCCATAGATACTTGCAGGCACGAGGTGCACATTAACTTACATAGGAACACACACAAACACATAAATAAAAATAAGTAAATCATTAAAAGAAAGTCCAAAGAAAAGAAAAGAAAAAAGAAAAGAAGAGAAAGGAACTAAATTTTCACAATTCCCTGTGTGGGCAAGTCCTCAGTGAATTAACTTACCTCAACTTAAAACTTTCACTGTCTCTGAATCGTACCGGAAAAAAAGTTTTTCCACATAAGCTTTTTGGAAACATTCCAGGTTGAAGGCATAGCAGAAGGTTAATAACAAAATCTATAATTTCATATGTGTTCTTTCTTCTCCTAGATTATTTTTCCCTCCAGGAAACAAAAGTAGTTTATTTTCAAATAATAGGCAACAGTAACATATTCTTGGTTGTTAATAGCAATGCACAGAGTACCATGAATTTTTAACAAGATGTCCTCTAATATCCAACAATGACCAAATCTACAGTCTGAGGAGCACCTCTGAGATTGTAGGAGAGACTGCTCCTATTACATATTGCTAAAAGTGTACATCTTAACCAGTATAACACAAGACAAAAATATAGGTTCTATTATAAGAATATAGAATAAAAATTGAAATCCAGATTCACCTATGAAATAGGAGAAATGATGAGATTTTTACTTGGTGATACGAACACAATTGGGTAAGAAAATTACCAGTGATAAAGTCAAGATAAAGGGTAGTTCCCTGATGTAGAAAACAAAAAATGTCCCAGTGGCAAAAATATAGTAATGAAAGAGGTTCTCAGACATATGGCAAAATAGACTCCCTTTTACTTTTCTTCCTTTAGCATTTATCTAGTCTACAAACACTGGCTTTGTGCTGGTCTTTTCCCAATACTTGGTGGGGTATGTGGTGATATTTCGTTTGTGCATTAACAAATAAATCTTGCCTGAAGATCAGAATGCAGAGCTAGCCACTAGAGTGGCAGTGGTAGCACACATATTTATTTAATCCTAGCGCTTGGGAGGAGGAAACAGGAAGTGGTATGGCTGGATGAAGAGAGGAGGTGATAAGGAAAAGTGGAGACAGGAGCTTGGCTTTTCAGGCTGAGTATTCTTAGAGGTAAGAAGTCTTTCTAGTGGATGGCTGCCCAGCTTCTCTGATCTTTCAGCTTTCACCCTGATATCTGACTCCAAGTTTTTATTTTAAGACCAATTAGAATTCGTGCTACACGTACACATCTTAGCAACAAGAATGAAAGCTGAAAAATGAAGGGGAGTATAATTGCTTTAATCCAGTATCTTTGAAAAAATAATTCCCTTCCAGCAGAGCCACCATAGTTAGATCACATGGTACTTTTGCATTTACTGATAATAGAAATGGTAGTATTAGAAAAAATATGAACTTCCTAAGCATTGGTTTCTGTGTAATTTTAAAAATCCTTTGTGTTGTGGAATATTATTTTAACTATGTAAAGATGTATTACATTTGTTTATGCTGCAAAATATTACTTTAACTGTGTAAAGGTGTGTTACATTTGTTTATGCTACCTCTGTTTAAAGATATAAGGATGTGTTACATTTGTTTTTGCTGTATTTGTTTAACTATGAAAAAATGTGTTGCTGTTTTACCTTACCTGCTTAATGCACCTGATTGGTCTAATAAAAAGCTGAATGGCCAATAGCTAGGAGAAATCTCTGCTCAGGAGAAGGAGGAGACGAGAACAAGGGACATGCCTGCGATAAGAAGCCAGGCAGCCACCAGCCAACCAGACACAAGAAACAGTGAAAATAAAATATAGAGAAGGAAAGAAAAGTAAAAAGTCCCAAGGCAAAAGGAAGATAAAGAGAAACAGTTTAAGTTAAGAGATAGCCAGAAATGAGCCTAAACTAGGCTGAGGATTAATAATTAATAATAAATCTCCATGTCATAACTTGGGAGTGGGTTGGTGACCCAAAAGAAAAAGCCTGCTACATCTTTGATCTCCTTTTCTCGATTTCTGTCTAATCTATCTATCTGTCTATCTGTCTATCTATCCATCTATCTCTCTATCCATCTATATATCTATCCATCTAATTTATTTTAACTCTTCTCATATCATATATTTTGATCATATTCTTTTTCTTCCTCCAACTCCTTCCAGATCCTACTCACCCAACCTCATATTCTTTCTCTCTTTCAGAAAAAAAGACAAAAAAGACAAAATTATAAAAATTAAAAGTACACAAAAATGATATTCTGTTCTGTGTTGGCCAACTACTCCTGGATGAGAGGCCTGACCTGGAATGTGGTTGATATATCTTTATAAGACATAAAACTGTGTAAAGTAATATAGTTATTACTTTATAACAATATATTACTTTGTATTTTGTTTGTAGCATATATATATAATAGGTATTGTTATAACATGCAGTAGTATAACACAAATAGTAAAAGGGTATGTAGCTACATAGAATAATGTTTCATTGTGTCAAAATGTATGTCATTATTTTGTACAACCAATATATACTAATGAAAAGAGGGAAAGGAATATTTCTAGATCTAACTGGAATATAGCAGTATAAATCTGAAGCTGATTCTCAAAAACGAAGCACACAGTACATCTTAGAGCAATCTTTAAAATAATAATAAAAATTTAAAAATTCAAGGGACTGGTGATGTCTCTCAGTGACTGGAGTACTTAATTGCCTAGCCTGTACAAAGCCCTGGGCTGTATCTCCAGTAACATATAAAACCTGGCTGGTGATGCAAGCTTATAATCCTAGTACTCAGAGGACAGGCACAGAAAGACTTCAAGTTAGAAGTCATTTGAGGCTGCATAGAAAGCTCAAGGAAAGTCTCGAGTACATGGAACCCAATCTCAAAAAGAATTAATCAAAGTATATTACAGTTTTTAGTTTTTTTAAAAAAAGCACAAGTTTTCTCTCGTATTGATTTAAATTTCTATATTATACATATGCACATGGGTGGGAATACTATGAAGTGCAAAGAAAGCTATGAATGGGGATGATGTTATCCTAATGGAATGGGGAGGGAAAAAGAGAGACTAATGCAATACACATTATACAGGAATTAGATGCAGGAATTATTTGGAGGAAGGGATCTGCAAGAAATACGGTAGGGGGGATGGCAAAGGGCAATGGGGGAAGAGGATGAATAAGATCAAATAATGACATCTATGAGCAAACTTATTTATATTCTAACCTAAAAAATAACTGGGAAAAATATTTACACTATATGAAAAAGAAAAAGAGAAGAGGAAGGAAGGTCAGGGAAGGGGAGAGGAGGGAAGGTCAGGAAAGGGAGGGGAGGGGAAGGGAGAGGAGGGGAGGGGAGGGGAGGGGAGGGGAAAGTGGACTGTGATTCTGATACCTGGTTCAAAACTTAAGTCGTTTTTCTTGCCTTACTATAGATGGTTAGAAAAGATTTTAGTAGACCTCATGGGAGAAAATGTCTCTCCACACACCAGACTTGTACAACTGAAGCTTTGTCATCCCAGAAAGGATTTGTTGTCAACAAGCCAAAGCCCTGGCCAGCCATGCTCTCCCACACAGCTGCCTCTGTAGCCCAGTTACCTGGGTTTAGTAATGTCTCTCAGGTATGTTTGGCAGATGCTTTTGTCAGGGACCTTTGATGAAATCTGTTGTGAGAGATGGGAAAGGAATGTTTTTCACTCACCTTTGCTCTCCAGCATTCTTCTCTGATTTCTTTTGACATGAGTGACACAACCCCCATGTCTTTGTTCATCTGTCCAACCCTCAACTAGTGCTTTTCTGTGGACAAAAAAATGAACATAGAGGAGCCAGAACTTTCTCCACATTAGTGGCTTGCTTGTTGCATTAAGCAATTAAAACCTTGACTGTTCTCTTTATTTTGGTTCATTGTCTCAAACAGATATTCGAACACCTCGGAACTCAGCTCTCCTCCTTCTCAGTTTAACTCCTGCCAAATGGGTGCAGTGATCTGGGTAATCAACTAACACCACTCCCATTTTAAAAAAAATGTTTGAGGAATTCGGAGTCCTTTGGGAAGTGTTAGACTCTGCAAAGCATCTGGGTTGGGGGGGCAGGAATTAATGGATTTGGTTTCCATGAGCCTGAGGGTTACATAGGTCACTTTACTAGCTATGTATATGATATTAGAAAGTATTAGAGAAGTCTATGGGACATTCAAAGGTGTTATCAGATGTTTGTATAAATATTTCAGTGCCTAAGGAGATTTAGGTCTTTCTATTTAATCCTTAGTACTTTAGCTGAGTTCTACTAGCCAGTAGAAAAGGAACCCAAAGAAAATGTCCGAAGAAAGTCAGTGAAGCAGTGTCATAGCTCCAGTATGGGACAATGACTATAGGGTCAGAAATAGGGAAGGGGGCAGGTTTCCTCACAAATGGAATAACTGTAAATTTGTCTCTGGTGCAAATACACACATTATAATACAGCAAGTTGTATAACTTCAAAAGGAAAAAGATCTGTAGTACCCAAGAGCCCTGAAAAGAGCTTAGAAACCTCACTTGATCCACTGTAATCCCTTTAGAAGTAAGCCTGCTGAAGATAAGGGTGTGGATGTTGCTATGAACACCCTCCTTTACAGTGCCCTAACAGCAACCTTAGCCATGACAACAGAATGTAAACAGCAGTGGAAGAGCAGCTGTAACCATCTGGATGTTGTGTCCCCCAGGGAAGTCCAGGCTCTACTTTCAACTGTTCTCTCTGCATGGGCTCAAAAGTTACAGCCAAGAAAGAGCCATTTCCCTCAGCCCATAATAAGCAGCTTGCCTCTGCCAGAGCCAGCCAGTTGGCTCTGCTTGCTTTTAAAAGTGGGTAGCACCGCTGGGCGGTGGTGGCGCATGCCTTTAATCCCAGCACTCGGGAGGCAGAGCCAGGCGGATCTCTATGAGTTCAAGGCCAGCCTGGGCTACCAAGTGAGTTCCAGGAAAGGCGCAAAGCTACACACAGAAACCCTGTCTCGAAAAACCAAAAAAAAAAAAAAAAAAAAAAAAAAAAAAAAAAAAAAAAATTGGGTGGCATTGTGCCCCTCTCTGTAAGACTAAGGGTAGATTGAAAGGCCCAACAGTTTTTACTCAGAAAAGTCAACCAAGCAAGACTTTTCTGTCCAGAAATACTCGAGGAATACCTGCACCAAGATTGGGATTCAATAAAGAAATGAGTTAACATTCTTAGTCTTCTAATTGTTGTCACATAGGTGGTTGTGTGCGGCGAGCTCCTCGGCCAGCAAGGAAGAACGACCACCACTCAAGGATTCTTCTCAGATCACACTTTATTGGAGTGCCTCTTGATTAAGGGAGAGCGGGAGGTGAGGGGCCCCGAGAGCCAGAATGCAGCTGCTTATATGGGATTTCAAGCAGACGGGTCATTCTGTGATTGGATCCCGCCATAATACTAGCATGGGGAGCCACGGGATAGGCTGAGGACATAAGGTCAATTACCATACTCGTGCATGCACAGACCTTAGGACATGTAGTCCTAGAAGCATAGCCATATATGGAGTTGTTTACAGCTAGGCTGTCAGGAAGTCAGCACCATCTTAGAATGGCAGCTCCCTTCAGTTGTGATTCTTAAAAACCCTATACTAAGGTGAGGAAAAATAGAGTTTAAAGGCACAAGCCTAAAGACCCACATACAAGCCCAACTATAAGTGAATTATTTGGGGTCTTTGCAAAACTCTATTTTCCTGAACCATACCATTGAACTATATATTTTATATGTATGGCTCTGAAAACATCCACTCCTCGATCCTAGTGAGAACTGGTACAATTAGGGCCACTTTAAGTGAGACATGGAAAAATGTAAACCCGTATAACTCACCAATTACATAGTTAATGGCTTGGCTATTTGACCACGGCATTGGCAAGCCTCAACTGGCACATAAAACAATCCTGCCCGGTGTGGACAAGTCATTGATACAAAAATTATTTCTGTTCCTAATAAGATCTTTGTTACTTGTGCAGATGCCATAACCTAAAGGATATGATAGATTATATACCATAGTTGTTAGAGGGAACAAGTTTGCTACAGATAAGAAATGGGATGTCTAATTGTTAGCAAAAATGGGTCTGATGATGATATAGATTGCTAGAGGATATGGCTATTTCCTTACAGCTGCAACTCTCCAATCAGTTCAAACCAAGTATCTCTAACCTAAAGTAAGCACCAATCCTGAGCTTCTAACTATATACAATTGGAATTCCCCCCAGACCCCCTACCCTAACCACTATAAAAACCCTGCTTGATTGCTACTCAGGGTCTCTCCTGCTCTGCTGCCACATCAGATGGATGGAGAGACCCAGGTTTAAACTCATAAATAAAAAGACTCTTTGCTTTTGCATTCTGATCAGTCTCTTGGTGGTCTTTAGGGGACTCTGGGTACAACATTTTGGAGGTTCCACTGAGATTCCCAATCCCACCATGACCACCCTCCATGGAATCTTCTGGTGCCTATTATCATATAACATCAGATTTGCCCAGCAAGCATTTTTGGTTTCTGTTTCTGGCCATTTGTGGCAATGGGAGCTCTGTGTCTTTGTCTGTCCCTGTCTTTGTGTGACTCTGTACATTTATTTTCTAAAGTGTGCTAGATCTATGGTATGGTCCAGTAACTGTCAGTGCCTGTGACAGCCAGCAGATGTGCTGGAGGACTGGGATCATAGGGTTCCAGAAGATGTCCCAGACCCTGAAGATGGAAATGTGGAAGCCCCTGAGGTTTGTTTAATCGAGGATGGAGAGCCTCGAGTCTAGATGGTTTTTGGTGTGATTGAGCCTGGAGGGTCACTCCTCCTAGAGCACATCAAGCCATCATTATTCTTGGAACTTCATTGGTCATCTTGTTGGGGCAGAGTTTTTTTTTGTGTGTGTGTGGCCTTGGTCTTTGTGTAACATGTTGATTGTTCTCATTGTCGACTTGACTGTGATGGATGCTATGGGACAGTCTCCCTGACTGGACTGAGATAAGCAGGTAACTCCTGCCAGATGGGGCTTGCTTAATGCAAGAGAGGCCCACATGGCTCTCACAGAGGATGGGGGTGCACACTCCCTGCAAGCATGCAGAGATGTGGAAGCTATGAGCAACAATTGACAACTCCGTGGCTCTCACAGAGGATGAGAGTGCATGTTCCCCACAGGTGGGCAGAGACAGGGGAGCTAGGGGCAGTGGGAAGTTTACTGCCTACACACTCTGAACCTAAATCCCCCTCCCTTCCTTCCTAAGCCTTCCTTCCTAAGTTCTTCATTAACTTCCCACCTTAACCCTTCTCTGTCCTGATATGGCTTTTAAAAATGTTGAACTACCAGCCTGCATACTTTGAAAAGCTTTGACTTTAGAATAAAAGTCAAAGATACATTATGTTTGGGAAAATTATGCTTTTACTTCCACAGGAGGAAAAAAAAAAGTTTACACGGATTTTGGTCATTTGGGTTCAATGGGTTACAAATACAAACACTTATCATTTAAGAGAATTGGTTACAAATTATTATTGGTTAAGATAAAAATATAAAGACTTGAGATATGAGGATAAAAGTTTGAATAAATGTTTTTTCGTGTGAAGAAACAGTTTAAAATATAAAAATATGGAAATTTTAAATAAGTCATGAGGTTTGAATATAAATAAAGTTTATATGGAGTCTAAGATATAAAGGTTTTAGATATGGGGATAAAAACATGTTTTGAAAAAGAATAACTTAAGATGTATGAAATAAAAGTTATTGGGATATGTAAAAATGAGTTATGAAAGTCCAAGGAAGAAAAGGCTTAAATAATGATAAAAGTAATTTGAGATATATAAAAGAATAAAAACGTGTTTCAGATTTCTTTCTCTTGCTACTCTGCTGTTACATTGAGACTCCAAAGATTTATAGTTTTAAAAATGTAGATACGGCCAAATGTATGTTTGGTTTTGAATGTCAGAGTTTGTGTGTCTTCTATGTTAAGGAATATAAGTTAATACTAGTCACCTGGCTATTCAGCTACTAGTTAAAGCATAACTGTCAACTCTGACTTAAATTTTAAACTATTTAAATAAAAAAAAAATAGAACCTGAGAGGTCATTTTGACTAATATGTCTACAAGATAACAAATTGACCTGGTTATTGTTACTAAACTTAGAGATGTTTTCACGATTAGGCCTAGATTTGTTTAGCTCAGATATATTTAGTAGATAATGGTCCTCAAGCCCGCCAAAGATCTGATGAATATGGCATTTAAATTATTTGATAAAAAAGTCTTACAGGCCATATTGCATTCCTGGCCTTCTTTTCCAGTGTGTCACAGAATACCTACAGCCTCAGTAAACATTACTAAGTGAATGCCAGAGTGAGGGAATGAGAAAGTGAGCAGCGGCATGTGTTGACTTAGGACCAAGGAGCCATCACTTAGCATTGGTGGGCAGAAGGAATTCTGTACTTCTAAGACTGAGAGCAGGGCGTGTGGAGCCCACTCCGTTCCTGTCGCTGCTGTGAGGGCGGCGTGCTGTGGGCCTGCTGCAGCACACGAAGCCCTCACGAGGCCTGCACTGCACACTCCGAAAGCCTCACTGTATAGGACTGGGGCGGTGATGCACAGGATAGCAAGATCCTCCTGTACTTCGAAAAATAGCCAAAACGTGTATTTTACAAGGATTAGTTATCTCCTTTACATCAGTGGAGGTGAGACCGCCACTCCGCGGGCCATCCTCACGGGCCATGACTATGAGATCACCTGTGCTGCCGTCTGCGCTGAGCTGGGTCTGGTGCTGAGTGGTTCTCAAGAAGGGCCATGTCTCATACATTCCATGAATGGAGACTTGTTAAGGACTTTAGAGGGTCCTGAAAACTGCCTGAAACCAAAACTCATCCAAGCGTCACGAGAGGGTCACTGTGTCATCTTCTATGAAAACGGCTGCTTCTGCACCTTCAGTGTGAACGGGAAGCTGCAGGCCACCATGGAGACCGATGACCACATAAGGGCCATGCAGCTGAGCAGAGATGGGCAGTACCTGCTCACAGGAGGAGACAACGGCGTGGTTGTAGTGCGGCAGGTGTCGGACCTCAGGCAGCTCTTTGCCTACCCGGGCTGTGATGCTGGAATCCGGGCCATGGCCCTTTCTTTCGACCAGAGGTGCATCATTTCTGGCATGGCTTCGGGGAGCATCGTTCTGTTTTACAACGACTTCAACCGCTGGCATCACGAGTACCAGACCCGATACTGATGGTGGTGAATGCACCTTGGTCCTGTCCCCGGCCGAGCGAGTAAAGCTTAACTATGAACAAAACAGAGAATCCCAACTCCTAGTAATGACTCCCAAGGTCTCCAAAGAAGTTATGAGACAAGCTAATAGAGCAATGACTGCATACTATTTGGATTATGAGCTCAAAATTTTAGATTTCCTTTGCTTATCTTCTGAATATAGACTTGCAGATGCTTTTCATCAGGCCAAAGACATCTAAATCCAATTTATAGCTGGCCTTTTTGGACAGAAGGAAAATATACATTTTTTAAACCAATTCTATAGTTTTTGCTAGGACTCAAAGTCTACTCCTGCTGTTTTACAGATACCTGCTACCTGCTTTTTCTACAATATGGATTTCACTATTGATTGCTAATACTAATATATTTAAAACCTTTATGATTTTTATAAAATAAGAATCCATATAAGCCTCAGAGGATCAAAAGAAGCCATTGGATCCACTTCACAGAGGTCAGAAGGACTCCAGATAAGTACAACAGTACAGCTGGAGTTTTCAAACTCCTCCCCTTCCCAATCACTAAGGCTGTGGGCCTAAAAATTCCAAATAAGATCACAAATTTTAACCCTTGTCTCTGGTCTATATCTGTTTCAGTGGGTTTCCATTTGGCTGGCAGACACATCCTGGCATCATCTACTGACTTCAGTCTATTACACATGGACTTGCTGAAAACTGATACTGACCAACCCAGTCAATATAAATATTGTTTATTTAGCTGGTCAATGAACTAGATGCTTCTAAATTCTCTCCTTGCTTTTGCTAACATTCTGACTTTCCAGGGCCCTGACAACAACTTCCTAATATAAGCAGGAAGTAATTACAGAAGAAAAAACATCACCTTTATTCCCTGCCCCCAGAATATTAGATCAAAAGGGAATTTGTCATAGGGAACCTGAAATAAAATGACTGATCCCCATTCTCATTTCCAGGTTCCTTCAGAATAAGGGACTCTGTCAGCCATCACAGGGCTTTTGGCCCTTCTGCTTCTGCTAACTGCTGTTGGCTCTTATGTCATCAATGCCTTAACTAAATAATAATTCCTGTCTAGATACCACTAAATTGATGATGCTAGAATCCCTCACTTTGCTTTCTGAGGTCATGTTACAGAATAGGCAAGGGCTAGACCTCATATTCTTACATCAAGGAGGGATATGTGCTGCTCTGGGAGAAGAATGCTATTTTTATATAGACCACTCTGGGGTTGTTAGAGAATCCATGCCAAAAGTCATAGAGGGTCTTGCTAAGCATAAAAGAGAACAAAAACACAAAAAGGATCATTTGAATCATTATTCAACAGAACCCCCTGGCTAACCACTCTGATTTCCACTCAACTAGGCCCCTTATTCATTTTAATGCTGATCCCTACCTTTGGTCCACACATCCTATACAGGATAATTAATTTTGTTAAAAAATAAATATGGTGCAATTAATGATACCAAGGTCTCAATATCATCCATTAGAGACCTTCAGCGAGGTCCCATGATTGGGTCCTTCCTGAGTTACTTCTCTCTCTCTCTCTCTCTCTCTCTCTCTCTCTCTCTCTCTCTCTCTCTCTCTCTCTCTCTCTCTTTGTCCTCCCCTCTCCTTTTAAGAATAAACTTTCCACATGGACATGTGCTTCATGGTGTAACTTTCCACCTCTCCATGTCATAGCCCACCACAGTGTCTGCATGGCATATCTCACTCACCCACCAGGACACCTTAGCCCAACCTGCCAAGGCCTCCTGTGTGACTTTTCATGACAACCATCCTAGAGTTTTCCTATACACATGAATGGCTTTTGTTACTAAAATGATAAAGCATCATGAAAAATATGTCTTATCTCTGAAAATATGCTACACTAGCTTGTACCAAAACCTCTCATGGATAAAGCAAGCCAATAGAGCAGGGTATTCTTAGTAAGTTATTGCATTGAAACACTGAGTCCATCTAAGAGTATTCACTGGACCTTAAAAAAAGGAGCTGATACTTTTTCCTAGGTGAAAAACTTCACCTGTCCATCCTCAAGGGACAAAGCTATACTCTTAATACAAACTTGTTATAATGTCAATGCACTGCAATCTGTAAAAGGAGATAGGGTCACAGACTCAGGCCTACTTCCTTGGCTGCGTATGCTTTTATGGATGCTTATATTCCTAGTCTAGTTGCCTTCACTTAGCAACTGCTTATGGAGGCCTTAAACATAAAACCGCTTCTGGTACTTCTGCCAAAACGTTGTTAAGAAGGATGGAAAGTCACTACTGTTTCCCAATTCTGGCTCTTTAATTAGTGTGTTTCTACTACTAGCTTTTCTCTTCCCCCCCCACCCCCCACCCCCACATGCCCTCAGCCCAATGGTCCAAAAATAAGCAGGGATGCTGTTCAGGGTGCCATGAACATTGAAAAAATTCTCATGTGTGAACAGATCCATTTGCTTTTTGACTCATGCCATTCCATAGAGAAAAACAGAACTGAGGGAAAGGAGTTGTTTCTTTGCTGAATTTGTCCTCTTACAATAAGCAATTAAATGCTGTGGGATGGACTTTTGGTGCATTGTGAATATGTGTTGCTCATTGGTTAATAAAGAAGCTGCCTTGGCCTATGGTAAGAGAGGTTATATCCAGGTGGGAAATCTAAGCAGAGATACAGACAGAAGGAAGACAGAGTCAGGGGAGATGCTATGACCCAGCTGGAGGAGCAAGATGTAATAGAATACAGGTAATATATATATATATATATATATATATATATATATATATATATATATATATATACAGTCATGAGACACATGACAATATATAGATTAACAGAAATGGGTTAATTTAAGATGTAATAGCTAGCTAGCAATAAGCTTGAGTCATAGACCAAAGAGTTTATAATTAATATAAGTCTCTGTGTGTTTATTTGGGACTGAATGGCTGTGGCAGGGCAAAAACTGTCTACAACTGGTATCCAGATATTTGGTGAGAATTTCCACATAAAACCTGATAGCTTAAGAAAAGGTTTTAAAAATGGAGCCAAGAACAGCTTCCTAGTTCAGGTCTCATGGGCTGCAGTACAGAGACACATCCCTGGCCACAGCAGGTTTCAGAGGCAAATGGAGGATTTATGCAGTCTCTCCCATGGGCTATTGTACAAAGAGGCTTCTCCAAACCACTGATTATGGGACTGAGAACATAGTCTCAGACTTAAAACACAGACATGTTACTTAACACTGCTTCCCAGAATTGAGGAGGTAAGCATGACTCACTGGTACCTGTGCCATGTTGAAAAACCAGGTGGGATGGAGCCAGCAGCCAAGGCTGCCACTTTGATCCTAGCTACACAGCTTAGAAGTTTTAAAACTCTCCTGGTCAGAAAAGGATTAAAGATACACAATGAAACAGATTCAAATGAAAAAACAAAACAAAACAAAACTATAAGCAGATTATACTGTTTAAAAATATATATAGGCTTTGGAGAGAAAAGAAAAGGGATAGAGAAAGTCCCTTTCTTTATAAAGAAATAAAGTAATAAAAAAGCCACATAAAGATTAAAATACACAGAGAGTCTGAATACTGTATATTATTATGTTATCTTTGGGATATTTTTTTAACTGCAGAGAGACATTTGATTTTAGGGGCTCCTAAGTTAAACCAACATACATATCTTAAAGGTATCTTGACGTTAAAATTTGGGTCTAAGGATATGTTGCTTTGGAAAAGAGGTTCTGCTTTTGTTTCCACAGAAGATGAGAACTGTAGATGTAACAAACTGTCTTATTAAATAAGAAACAGAACCAATGTAAAAGAGAAAGTCAAGAGGTCAGAGCTCAGAGCTAAAATCTTACCCTTCCTACTGTGGTGCTCCTAGCTCTCCGAAAGAGACCTATTTCCTGTATGTAAGTCTTTTTATAGTCTTTTGTTCTGTCTTCTCATTGGTTGTAAACCCAAACACGTGACTGCCTCGTCACTGTCTGTATGTACAGCCCCCCAGGTCTTAAAGGCATATGTCTCCAATCCTGGCTGTATCCCTGAACATACAGAGATCTATGGGAGTAAAGGCGTGCGCCACCACTGCCATACTCTTTCTAAGGCTCTAATAGCTCTGAACCCCGGGCAACTTTATTTATTAATATACAATTAAAATCATATTTCAGTACAAATAGAATACCACCATATCAATCAACTTGTTTGTATTTTTGATAAAAGACTCTCCATTTATTCATTTCAAATAATTTTTATTTTTATTTAAAGGATGCATAAACAGTAGGGGAAGGTTTAAGTAAATATATTTGGATGAAGAATATTAGAATAGGAACACTGATGATAACTTTCCACATGATAAAGAATGTTAGATGATCTCAAGTCCACAAAGAATGGATTAATTGATCCTATCTTCATCCATGGCTTTCATTGCCCTCAATCTGTAGGAGGAATAAGAGATAATTAACAATTGTAAAACACTGACATGAACCAATTTTTAAATCTTAACAAAATAGTCTACCTTATAACTTTCTGTATTCTTAACAACAAATTGAACATATTTTCTTCTTGGAACTCAAACCCTTGTGTATGGCCTGCAAGTGAGCTTCCAATGTCAACTGACACTGAATAATAAGAAACTTTGCTAATGCTTGGTGGCCTTGGTCCCTTTGTTGCAAAGATCAGCAGGTGATAGACTACAGAAGTGTTAGTCAAGGACTCACTGTACTAGAACATATCCTGCTCAGGGGCCTCTGAGCTGTGTAATATAACTTGAAATCCCTTTCCAGGTATTATAAAAGACAGACTGCCTAGAGTTAGCTCCTTCTATTAGGCACCCACCCTCCCGATTCTATGTTTCCTTTGGCAGGGTCTGGACCTCTTGGAGGGTCTTTCCCTCTCCTGAATATGTGGGGCTCCAATAACTGAACTTGTCATAGCTTGGGTGAAGCAGAATGTGGACATTAATAGCATGCATACACAATTTAGGGGCATGATGTATTAGAAAAAATGAAATTTCTCTAGTGAGAACTAAAGCCCCATAGGTAAACTCACAACATGCAGGATGATCTTCTTCCCCTGATCCTCAACCTCATTTTCTCCTTTCTTCTCATATTCATAGTTGTCATCTTTATTGTCTTCCTCTTCCTCCTCCTCCTCCTCCTGCACCTCCTCCTCCTCCTCCTCCTCCTTTTCCTCCTCCTTTTCTTCATTATTGCAGTCCTGGTCTTCTTCAGCTTCCTCCTGAACTACTTCGTTCTCCTGGTCGCTATTCCAGACATACAAGTCCTCTTCAATATCAGGCCAGGCTTCCTCGAGAAGAGGCCAGATTTCCTCGATAGCAGGCCAGATGTCTTCGGTAGCAGGCCAGATGTCCTCGATAGAATGCCAGGGTTCTTCCACATCAGGCCAGATGTCCTCCATAGCAGGCCAGATGTCCTTGATAGAATGCCAGGGTTCCTCGACATCAGGCCAGATGTCCTCGATTTCAGGCCAGATGTCCTTGATAGAATGCCAGGGTTCCTCGACATCAGGCCAGATGTCCTCGATTTCAGGCCAGAGGTCCTTGATAGAATACCAGGGTTCCTCGACATCAGGCCAGATGTCCTCCATAGCAGGACAGATGTCCTCGATAGAATACCAGGGTTCCTCGACATCAGGCCAGATGTCCTCCATAGCAGGCCAGATGTCCTCGATAGAATACCAGGGTTCCTCGACATCAGGCCAGATGTCCTCCATAGCAGGCCAGATGTCCTGGATCGAATGCCTGGGTTCCTCGACATCAGGCCAGATGTCCTCGACTTCAGGCCAGAGGTCCTCTACAACAGGCCAGATGTCCTCGATATCAGGCCAGAGGTCCTCTACAACAGGCCAGATATCCTTGATACAAGGCCAGACTTCCTCGGCATGAGGCCAGATGTCCTCGACTTCAGGCCAGGTTTCCTCTACATCAGGCCAGATGTCCTTGACTTTATGACAGATGTCCTCGACATCAGGCCAGATGTCCTTGATATCAGGCCAGACCTCTTCCACATGAGTGCAGATCTCCTCAGTATCGGGCCATATCTCCTCCTGCCCCAGCTCTTCCCCCAGAATGGCTCTCAAGACTACCTGTGAACCCAGACATCCTGTGGTTCCATCGATGTCATCACCAGCCTCATGGATTGTGAGCACATTCAAGACACTTTGTCCAGCATCGTGATCCATCCTACCACCCTCTTGCTCTTGGTCAGGAAATCCAAGGTCCCGCTCTGCAACAGCAGACATGGCATGAATTTCCTGCCAATTTCCTGCCAATGAAGATCTTACTGAAGCTTCGAGCTTTGAAGGTGTTGGTGGGGATGAGGCGTTGTCAAGGTGACTACCACGAAGTAGAGAGAGGCTGTTGGCCTCAAGGACCTCCTTGGAGGCAGTGAGAGCAGTAGGGAAAGTTTTCCACTAGTCAGCAGACGGAGTTGGTACTTGTAGAGTACCTATAAAAGAAGGGCTAGACAGCACCAGGGAGGAGCCTCCTGCTGAGGCCAGCCCCAAGAAGGCTGAGAACCAGGTATAAAGGGGCGGAGCCTTGAGGAGTAATAATGGCCCTTCTCACACGTCACCAGAGCTGTAAGCTCATTGGCTGAGACATAGTGATTGATGTGTACTGTGTCCAATGAGCCATAAAGGTCCTTAAATTCTGGGGACTGCTCAGAATCACACCTTTTTCCCTGAGGCCTTACTGTCTTGGGATACCTTTTAAGGTGATAGGAACCCTGTCTTCTAAATACCACATTGTCAGTAAAATGATAGTGTATCAATATGAATGATCTCGAATGCACTGACTTCCATTTGACATGGGTTATACCAATATAGTCAGAGTTATAAAACAGGTATAGAGGGGCAGGAGAGATGGATGGCTCAGAAGAGCACTTATTGCTCTTCCAGAGGATCGAGTTTCGATTCCCAACACCGACATGGTGGTTAGCAACATTTCTAACTCCAGTTCTAGGGTATCTGGTGTCTTCAGGTGACCTTGGACATTGTACACACATGATGTACAAACATACATGCAAGAAATAGCACCTATGAACATATGAAATGAAGATCTAAAAAACTTTAATACGCAATGTTTGTATAGCTCAGGTTTCAGCAGTGGTAAAATAAAAGAGACAGAAAATGCCATATAGTAAAAAGTTGAAATGGTTGCAGTCAGAACAAAGGGTTGAAAGTGAAAAACAATTAAACAGGACCTGGAAAGGGTTTAATTCTCACTGCCAAAATCACATCAATCCTCCCATAAATGCATAAAAAAAAGAGGAAAGCATATTAAATGCAAAGGATGTCTACTTCGGATTACCTAACAAAACAAAGAATTTCTATTTCATTATTCTCTTTTAGTTTTCCTTTCCTAGAATTATCTTCTGCCACTATCCCATTGACCTGAAATCAGTGCTTCTCATCCTTCTTAATTCTGTGGGCCTTTAATATAGTTTCTCAAATTGTGGCCATCCCCCATTCACAAACATATTTTTGTTGCCGCTCCGTAACAGTAATTTGTGCTGCTGTTATGAATCTCAATATGAATATCTGTGTTTTCTGATGATCTTAGGTGACCCCTGTGAAAGGGTCATTCAACCAAAGTGGTCATGACTCACAGGTTGAGAACCACAGCCTTAAGTGGTCATACGCCTTACTCTGCTGTATGACCTAATTTTTATTTCTATAGGGTTTCAGCCACATGGACCAGGAAACAGAATGACAAAAGAGATAACTACAGTATTAGGCAAAACAGTGAACTGCTTGGTCTCCTTGTGCCAATTACTCTAAGTCATGTTCATTGCAACGACTATGCATGAGGGTTAATAGACACTCCCATGAAATTCACGATATTTACTCAATATCCTCATTGTATGAATTTCTCTTTCTTTTCCCCTTGTAAATGTGTGGTGTCATAACTTCCTAAATATCACTATCACTAGAAACCAAGGGCTAAATCTGTCTGAAATCCCTTGGTTTCTTCTCCTTTTTGATTGTGTGGCAGTAACTCTAACTGTGAATTTCCATTACGTCCTTTTGTCTCTTCAGTAGAGTAACCTTTTCCTTTTCCTAATGTTCCACTTCCATGAAGGCACCAAAATAGCCAGGTGGTAGCTGGAACTTCCAATTCAAACTTTGTGCCTTAAAAGACTTCCCCATAGGAATGAGAAAGATTCTAAAATGTCATAGGTGGCAACAATGTTGGAGGATAGCCAGTTTGGTTCACTCCTCTTCACCCACAGCCCCACATAGGATTTTGCTACACACTGGATTTTGAAGGTACAGCACCAAATGTCAGTTTCAGGTTTGGGAGAGGAGTACAGAGCCACAGCTATACAGTGTTAAACATAAACTGCTGTTTTAGTTATCTTGTTCCACTTGATGAATGGAATCAAGTCAAATGTGATGGAGTCACTAACATCCACAAACATACCTTATTCAACTTGGATGTCCTCTAAGACCAGACTACTTTCCATTAAAACTGGGAAAAGAAATTAATATGGAGTCACTGACCTCCTTGTGCAGTGGGTCTCAACTTTCCAAATGCTATCATCCTTTAATACAGTGCCTCGTGTATTTGCGCCCTCCCCCTTCAACCATTAAATTATTTCTGTTCCTACTTCATAAGTATAAGTTGCTACTTAACCATGTATCAGATCCTAAGCCCATCAGAAATAGGTGTTTTCTGATGGTCACAACATACAGGTTGAGAACCACTGTTCTACTGCTTATGCCATAATATCCATAGTGAAGAAAGTAAATTAGGGTTCATGCACATTGTCTCTAGGGTGAAAAACAGTGGACCTAGGGAATAGTAATCACATTGTCGTATAGACACAAAAGTCACTGTATCATCCAGAAGAAGACAGTTTGCTTAGTGGTTCAAGAAAGGCTTCAAGCTATGATGTTATCAACAGTGAAAATAAATGATGTTTATAGCAGACACCATTCCAATTGACAATGTAATGCCTGTCTGTGTCCAACTCCACAACATATGCAAGCATATAACACAATGCCAGGGTACTTTACCTTGAACTTATTTAAGACATTTGGTTGGGTCAGTTCTACACTGGTTTGGTCATCTCTATAGGCACTGTTTCTATGTAGATCTAGAACATACCACCAGCATGACCTACTCCAAGGCTATTCAGGCATCAGCAGATGCATATGAATTCCCTTAGAGAGCAGGTAAGAATGACAAATTCAGTAACATGACAAATATTTGCTTTTGCCCCTTAACTGAAGTATACCATAGGGTGATTAACCATGCTATGGTACTGCAGCCCAGAAACCAAAAACATTGATTTCTCATCATTTTTCAAACTTTCTGTGGCCCACAGGTCTCTCTCACAAGGGGTATGGGAGTGTGACTGTCAGCTTTGTATTCCTGTGATAAAATGCTCCAGATAAATATTTAATAAAGATTGAGGGTTGATTTTGACCTGTGGTTTCAGTCCATGGTTTTGGCCCTGTTGATTTGGGCCTGTGGTAACAGAGTAAATCGTGTTGAGGATATGTAATGGAAGAAACCAGGTTCAACTTAGTATGGCCAAGAACCAAAGTGGTAAATTGCAAGAGGCTTATGCCTAATGATTCAAATTGCTTACTATAGGCTACAACCGATAATGTTCTACAGAATTCCAGTAAAGTTCTAAACCCTACCTATTTAGTCTCTACCTTATTTACATAGTCTCTTTGAACTACTTGAACTACTCTAGTAAACATTTCTTCTCTCTTTATCTATCTAGAGCCAAATATGTGTAACTGGCCATTGTGACTAGAGCACAATGTCTCTCATTGCTGCTTACATAGACCTCTATTGCCTTCCTAAGTTCTACCAACCAATCATTATCATTGTGATATGTATTGAACTATAACCATCAACCAAAATTAAGTGAACTAATATAGGTTGGTATCACCACATACTAAACTGCCTTCTAAAGTTGATGACAGATCTTTCAGTTTTTGTATAAACAGTATAATATTTCTCTTTTAAAAACTCTAATAATCTGTGTTCTCTCTTTCCATCTCTCCCTCTTCTTTCTCTCTCTCTCTCTCTCTCTCTCTCTCTCTCTCTCTCTCTCTCTCTCTCTCTCTTTCACTGTCCTTCCCCTAATCTCTCTCATTGGTATATTTATTCTACATCTTATTGATTTATAGATGATTTGTTTCAGTAATAGTTCTTTGGTTATATTGATTTTTGTTTTGTTTTTAGATTCCTGATTTTTAATTTATTTGCAAGTGTATGTGTGTGTATGTGTGTGTGTGTGTGTGTGTGTGTGTGATTATGAAAATGTCTGTGTTTGTGTGTGTGTGTGTGTGTGTGTCTGCCAGTCCCTATGTGTGATCATGCATATATATCCCAGATATCAAGCAAGTTTTCTGAGACAGGGTCTCTTCCTTGCCTACAATCCAGTGAATAGGCTAGACTGGCTGACCAGTGAACTCTAGATTACAAGCACAAGCCATATATCTGGTATTTTTATGTGAGTTCTCAGGATCAAATTTAGAGTCTCAGGATTTGCAAGCAAATCATTTTGAGACTGAGCTATGCCCAGGTTTATACTGTATTTTGTTCAATTATACTTTAGTTATTCTTGCTTCAGTTTGAGCTTTCTTTAAATTTTTTAGTATCTTTTTTTATATTTTATGTTTTTTATTTTACAATACTATTCTGTTCTACATAATAGCCACAGATTCCCTTGTTCTCTCCCTTTCTGTCCCCCTCCCCTTCCACCCAGCTCACCCCCTATTTCCACCTCCTCCAGATCAAGTTCTCCCGTGAGGACTGGGATCGACCTGATAGACTCAGTCCAGGCAGGTCCAGTTCCCTCCTCCCAGACTGAGCCAAGCGTCCCTGAATAAGTCCCAGGTTTCAAACAGCTAACTCATGCAACGAGCCCAGGACCTGGTACCACTGCCTAGATGCTTCCCAAACAGATCAAGCCAATCGACTGTCTCACCTATTGAGAGGGCCTGATCCAGTTGGGGGCCCCTCAGCCTTTGGTTCATAGTTCATGTGTTTCCATTCATATGGTTATTTGTCCCTGTGCTTTATGCAACCTTGGTTTCAACAATTCTCGCTCATGTAAACCCTCCTCTTTCTCACTAATTAGACTCCCAGCGCTCCACCCGGGGCCTAGCCGTAGATGTATGCATCCAGATTCCTCAGTCCTTGGATGGGGTTTATGGGAAAACTATTAGGGTGTTTGGCCATCCCATCACCAGAGTAGGTCAAGGTGCAGTAATTATGCAGAATACTAGCTTTTAACATAGGCAATTGCAGTGATGATCATTAATTTAAACACCACTTAATATACAATTGCTACATTTGTGTATATCATGTTTTGTTTTCATGTATATTAAAATGTTTTCTAATTTCCCTTCTGACTCTTCTCCTTGACTCTTAATTATCTAAGTGTGTTATTTATTTGCAGATATCTGTTAGAAAATTAATAAATAGAATAAACAAAGTCAAAAACAAAGCTTCAAGAAAACAACTGAGTCAAAAATTGGGCTTTAGCTCTTAACAGTATTCTCAAAAGAATATACAATGTTAAGAATATCCGAAAAAGTGTTCAACATCTTAGGAATCATGAAAATGTAAATTTAAAAATCTGTTTTTATTTTCTAACTCCAGTTAAAATGGCTTAAAAACGATTGAAAATCCAATGACAACAATTGTTCCTGGGGATGTGGGGGAAAGAGCAGCCCTTATTCTCTGGTAGTGCGTATGTAAAATGATGCAGACATGATGGAAATCAGTGTGGATTTCTGAAAAGAGATTTAATGTATGGACAAGCTCTACAGTTCCTTGGCATATATCCAAAAGAGAATATATCCTGCAACAGAGATATTTGCTCATCTATGTTAATTGCTGCTTTATTCACAATATCCAAAAAATGGAAACAGGCTAAATATCCAACAACATATGACTGGATATAGAAAATGTGGTACCTACATACAATGAAATTTTATTGATCTGCAGATAAAAATGAAACTATGAAATTTCCAGGAAAATGGATGAAACTGGGAAAAACATGGGTAAGCCAGGCCCAATAAGAACAAATGCTATATGTTGTCTCTCATATGTGGATTTTAGCAACAAAGATTCAGATTTGTGTGTTTAACTTGGAGTATATGTAGAGACTATGAAACTATAAAGAGAGGCCACGGGATGGGATGAGAAAGAGATTAAAACAGGGGGTGTTAGAGTACAGTTCATATGAAGGGAGAAAAGAGAATAATGGGAAAGGTTTAAGTTGGGAGAGGATGGATGGAAGTCTAGGGTACAGGTTGACATATCAGGAGGGAGAGCTATCACCAAGAATGCTTGAAAAGCCACATAGAAACGTATATTTTAAAAGCTTCCTAAAGAATGTATGCTCAAAGGAGTTTAAATTGAAGTTGCCCTATGTAAGGGAATAATGCAGCTCTGAGAATCCATAGGGTATCAAACAAATAGCCTAGTGCCAAGTGTGAGAGAAACCCTACAAAGTGTGGTCATAGGCATCCCAGAGGTGCCTGGGTCAATTCAGGCTATTGTCATTGCTTCTGGTCATCCATCAGAACTTAACAGTCTGTCCCTACCATTGAAGACATCACACAATTTAGAGAAGGATATAAAAACAAATCAAAACAAACTCAAGTGATAGTGACCTGGAAGATTCCTCCCAACTGTCTAGCTTACATAGTGCTAGAAGGTACTATGCAGGCTAGTAGCGGGGATAAGTTATCAGCAATCTTACTCAACTGTGAATTCTGTGGGCCACCATAATGACTGACCTAACTAGATAAGTTCATTGGAGCAAAAGTGCCATGAATGATATGGTTGTAAACCATGGCTTTGTAATTGGAATCAAAAACCCATTTCACAGGACTTATGCCTGGCCTAGTAGCCATGGCTGGGGAGGTCACAGGCACTACGGGAAAATCTACTACTACTACTACTTTGCTAAAATAGGAATAGTATCAAATCACCTTCTAAATACTTATCATTACACCCACATATCAGTATAATTCTTACCATGCACCAGAGGAACTCCCTTTTGTGGCAGATGAAAAATTACTCAGAGACTCATAAGAGGACAAGGTTGAGAGAAGCAGTGACTATTGTGTGGTCATCCCTAAATAGGAGAATGATATCCCATTCTCTCCCCACCCAAGGCCCAGAGGATGTAATGTAAGAGGGGGCAGAAAGATTGTAAGAGCTAGAGTTTAGGAGGACTGCTGCAAAATAGTGTCTTCTAGATATGACAAAGCCATTGCATTCATCAACCCACAGCAGCTGTGGTTGCCTTCCTAAGACATGCACAGAATTAAGACAGTGGACATTCCAGCAGGGATTGTGAAAGGCTTCATCAGTTCCCCACTTCTAGCTTAAGAACTATTGGCATGTGGTGACTTTTAGGGGAGGGGCAGTTGGTTTCTTTAGGGTGTGGCTTCTGATAGGTTTCCCAAGCTCCAGTGGATGTCCCCACAATCATGACTCTGCTGATCATAAATATAGAGGACATGAGGTTAGGAGAGGCATGTTGGGGATCCTGTAAGAATGTGAACCTGAAGAGTGGAGTGTAGATATATTTGAAAGACAGTGTATACATGTATGAAATTACCAACAGATAAACTTGACAAAAATAGTTGATTGTCTAATCTGAAGTTCTGTTTCCTAAGTAACCTCAGAAGAGGCCAAGAGTTTTGTTTAACTCGAATTGCTAAATGGACTTATTAATTAAAAAAAAAAATAAAAACCCAGAGTCAGATATTGGGATGAAAGCTGAGAGCTCAGAGGGATAGAACAAGCTAGCCACAACTTATTACCACTAGGAAATCCTCAGCCCAATAGAGATCTACTTCCTGAATACCCATGCATATATACCCTTTTGTGCCCTGCCATCTTACTTCATTTCTCCATCCAACTATATCACTTCATATTTCTGCAGCTCTATCACTTCTTCTCTGTCTGTAGAGACCTCAATACCTTTATGGTTAACTAGTTTTGGAATTGAAGGTGTGTGCCACCATGTCTGTCTCTGTTACCAGTGTGGCCTTGAATTCACAGAGATCCAGATGAATCTCTGCCTACCAAATGCTAAGATTAAAGGTATGTGCTACCAGTAGCTGTCCTCTGTATTTAATATGGTCGCTGGCTTTATCCTCTGACATTCAGGCAAGCTTTATTTGTTAGAGAACAAATACAATATCACCACAGACTTGTGGCTATACTTCCTGTAGATCGGAAAGAACGTCAATATAATTCACAGAAGATTTGTAATGAAGTCTTAAGTTACATGAGCAGAAATTCCAAAACTAACCAATTATAATCAAAGAAATCTCCACAGTGACATTATGTTAAATGCCTATTTGGACTTTCCACTCAATATGAATATGACAAAGGGCTTACAATGAGTATCTGTGCCCTGTGCCTGCCATAAATATGTCAACTTCCTGATAATAGGTACTAGGTATATTATATTATCTTTATTTAGGTTCTAATGATTGTTTAGTTGCATATATTTATGTATATAGTGTAGTATTTGGCACAGGTATTTAAGTATAATGTTTCATAATGATATCAAGGTAATTCACACTATCTTACCAATACTTTGGATTTCTGTGCTGGGATCCTTAAATCTTTTCTTCTTTAATTTTTGTTTAAATATGTGAAAAGTTATTTTAGACTATAGCTATCTTTTTGTGCTATATAATACTATAATGAATTTCTTTCTCTGTTGTGTCTCAGTCCTTTTTTTAAATTTAATTTTATTTTATGTTACAATACAATTCAATTCTACATATCAGCCACAGATTCCCTTATTCTCCCCCATCCCGCCCCCTCCCCTTCCCTCCAGCATAACCCCCATTTCCACCTCCTCCAGGGCAAAACCTCCCCCAATGGCTGAGGTCAACCTCATAGACTCAGTCCAGGCAGGTCCAGTGCCCTCCTCCCAGGCCGAGCTAAGCGACCCTGCATAAGCCCCAGGTTTCAAACAGCCAACTCATGCACTGAGCACAGGACCCAGTCCCACAGCCTGATTGCCTCCCAAAACGATCAAGGCAATTGACTGTCTCATCCATTCAGAGGACCTGATCAAGTTGGAAGCCCCTCAGCCATTGGGTCATAGTTCATGTGTTTCCATTCGTTTG
>NW_023505766.1:7500-39000 GCF_004664715.2 Peromyscus leucopus | reverse complement strand
TGCCTGTCATAATGCTCTCTGAAGACAGAGCATAGAATAATGTTCTTAACTTACATTATCTGACACCAAAATTTTGTTTTTACTTCCTCTATTACAGTAGGTCTCAGTTTAAGGATATACATTTAGGTTATTATGTTTATCCTTATTAGGTGTTTTGTCAATGACAAGCCATGGTTATCATGGAAGAAGGAACTGTAATTGAAAATTTTCTTTTATTAGATTGGCCCATAGACATGTCTATAGGCACATTCTTAATTAACTGATATGAAAGGTCCAGGCCACTATTAGAAGTGCTATTCCAGGTCAGGTGGCCCTGGGTTGTATAAGAGATCAAGCTCAGGAAGCCATGGGAGCAAGTGAGTGAGCAGCATTCCTCAGTAGCCTCTGTTTCCATTCCTTTCTCTGGGTTTCTGACTTGTGTCTTTCCCTGACTTCTCTCAGTGATGGGCTATTACCTTGGAATATAAGATAAAATAAACCCTGTCCTTCCCTAGTTGCTTTTGGTCAGTGTTTTATCACAGCAATAGAAAGTAAACTAAGATAAATACATCACCATATTTTTCTGCTTGCAGCTTGTTTTCTGAGTCTATGCATGATGCTGTAGGCTGTTTTCCTTCTGGGGAAGGGCTACATTCTATTTCAGGTTGGTGTTGTAATAGGTTGCATGCTGTGTCTTCATTAGTATAACATTCTGAATAGCAAGCACTGTGTCATAAAATCCTACTCTTGATTTCTCCTAGACAGGACAAAGCTCCTGTGAGGTAGACCACCTACTTCAGGGCTTTGATGGAACATCAGTCTGTCTTGTGTCAAAATCTGAAATGTAGATTTTCTTGGTTTGTCATATACATTTGTTTTACCTGGGAGGGCATGAAAGTCCAGAAAAGGGAACTTTTGAAGTTCTATCAGTCTTTACCTATATAATCTGGAATAACTCATGTGCCCTTTAGAGTTCTTTATGGGGTTGCTCTCTAAAGGGGGCAGTGACTGAATGTGAATCCTTTCTCTTAGGAGCACTCTATAGTGCTCATATATAGTACTTACACTTTCATATGAATTTACTTGTGACTTATTCTTCACAGATGTAGTAAATGACTAATATTTGTTAAATTATGCCTTGGTTTGACTTCTATTCATCAACCCAAGGCCAAAATCCTAGTTTGAACACTTTATAGGCTTATCCCTGTAGGAAATGTAATTTCTTCCTATTTCTGCACAAAGTGGGGAAATCAATTACAGTAAATGTACTGTGATTATCAATTGACTTTAAGTGGGTTTTTCCTAAGAAAGTATTTTATTAAGAATGTGCTGTGACATTTTAGTCAACAGCATAGTAATCTGTTGGGGAAAAACACATTCATAATTATTTTCCTGGTTCTCCCAAAGATACTTTCTTAGAAGGAAAGATTTGTCAGCTACAAGCCAACACCTACATTCAAGTCCTTCCTTATCCCATCATCAAGCCCCTATCTCTTCACCGATTCCTTAGTACAGGTTAGTTGCATAGTTTTCTAGAAACAATAAAAGTGACAGTGCCTGTGTAGAAAAGCGGAATACATTTGTGGAAAACAATAACCACTTAGCTATTGTGGTAAGTTAAGTGATGATCTATTATCAAATCCAAATATCCATGAATATGAATTAAGATTTAGGTGGAACTCTGAGGATCACCTTGCTTGGATTCTCTGTCACACATCCAGCACTTTCTGCTGTTCCACAAACTCATGGAGGAAACTGATGTCCTCTCTTAGCTCAAAATCTATATAGATGACCTATTGGAATTTTTCAATAAAATCATAATAAAAAACTTACACTGAACACAAAAGAGACCTGCATACATACATATCAAGAGAATTTGGAGCAGTTTCTCCACACAGCTGCAGCAAGAAAACAGTATGTGAACTGCTGCCAACATGTGGGTCAGGGTCTCCTTGGAGCCTGGTTATACCTCCTTTCACTCCCCAGACCTACATAATAACACAAAAAATTCAGGTGAAATTTTGCATCAGGTCTTACAGAATCAAAAATCAAACAAAAAACAATAACAACAACTAAAAAAACCAGTTTAAGTACTTTTACAGAATTAAACTACTCTAATAGATGGAGTTTTGTCAAAAAGCCCAGTTCTTTTTGCAAAACTTTGATGGTAAACTCAGAGTAGGAGATTAATTATCAACAAAAATATTTTCAGCTTTAAAATGAACATAACTTCAGTCTTTTTCTATGGTCTGTAATGCACCTAGCATAATCAATGTGCTTTGTTTAAAAAATACAAATGCATGTGCAATTATAATAAATAAGAATCAAACCAGCATATTCTGTGCCTGAGAAATGCCTGGAAATAATATCAATAATTAAAGTATTTCAATTTTTGTTGTAGTTGTTTCTTACATCCATCTATGTTATATATATTGCCTAATATCTATCTCTCTATTTCTATCTATCTGTCTATTTTATCTATCTATCTATCTATCTATCTGTCTGTCTGTCTGTCTGTCTATCATGTGTAAGTGCCTGTGTGCTTGGGTGGAAATCAGTGAGCAACTTTTTAAATTCACTGTTCTCTTCCCCCAATGTGGCTTCTGGGAATTGAACTCAGGTCCTCGGGATTTATGGCAAGCCCCTTTACTTACTGTGCCATGTTACGAGCACTCCGTTTTTTATCTTCCAATTAATTTATGTTCCCTCACCTTAAAATCAGAAGACTCTGCTCAAACAGTTTCAGTAGGGGTATACCAATTCTTAAGAACCTTGTGAATATTTATAAGAAATTATATTTATTGAGACTAGAAAAGTAAATTTAGCTATAAATATCCAGTGTCTTCATAAGAGAAATCTGTCACATTAAAAATGTTAGGCATTTCTGAATTTGAATAGTACTTCATTTCATCACTGCCTTTCTCTAAACTCAGAAAGTGCCAATGAGTTGTCCATGGTAAGACTGTCTCAGTCACAATGAACCTTCTCTCTGCCTGAGCAAGCTCTTCACTAAGCCTCCATTTCCAAGATGGGGTTGGACTGGGTAAATGCAAACCAGTAGACATATGACAGGAAAATCACAAATGCAAATACAAACTAATTGGAGCTGAATGTCAATTATACTTTTAGAGCAGTTCTTGCAAAAGTCAACCATTCCCTGCAATTAAATAGTGTATTTAAAGAGGCAAATGAGAGCCAGAATCCAGGATTTCACAATGAAATAAGTTCTGTAAATTCAAATCTCAGAGCAGAATCATCAGTCCCAGTCCATGAAAGCAGCCACACCAGTGTCAATGTGATTGACAAAGCAAGGTGGGTTGAAACTAACACAGCCAAGACATTTCAAAGCACTTCAGTACTCAATGGAGATAAATTCTAGCTGAGAGATTCTGTATTTGTGCTGCAGGCCGCAGGAATATCATAAGAACTCACCTGGTTATGGCAAAGTCACTACCTGGAGGGGTCAGGGAATTCCTCCAGAGGAAGCCAAATCCCAAGGAGTTTTTGGTGTTACTTGGCTTGTTTATATATCAGCTGTCTTCTGTTATGAAAATCATGTGTGCCTTCATAGTTTTCCCAATTGACTTTTTCCTAAGAAGGCTAACAGTGTGGACTGATCACTCTCTGGACATACACATTCCAGGTATTTGGAGAACAGCCCCAGGAAAGGCTTTCTCTGGAATCAGATATCTCTCCTAACCACTTTCAAGGACTAAAGGAGACATCACCAGGTGGTCACCCAATTTCCGAGGATTAACAGTGATAACAACCCACAGGCGAGTCTCTTGACTTAAGGTAAATTCCACAAGGGGACACCGCCTAAGTCAGGTAGACATTAAGTAATAGCTTTACACAATTTAGCTCAGACCCCTCCTTTCTTACAGCCTTACTAACTTTATAGACCTCTAACTACTTACCTAACCACTTCTAGGATATTTAGATAACCTTCTGTGCTAACAGCTATGCTCAGCCAGAAACTCCCAGTTCAAGCCTCCCTGTAATTATCATTATTGGTAGCATCCGGCCAGGTCCATCACCGGATGGAGGAAAGTACCTTATCAGAGATACCTTTGTACTCTCTAAGAACAGACTTAGCATCTAGGCTACCTGTTTGAGAAGGCCTGGTGGATGTGCTAATTAAGCTTAACTTCCTCCTTTCCCAAATCTTACCTCCAGTTCCAGATCTCCCTTTAACTATCACCAGAGGCATCTACCTGTACACAGGTTGCCTAGAGACTGAGCACACTTTCCCCCACCCTGCAGAAAAACAGCAGACAGCTTGGACAGATAGGATCCACAGAAAAAAAGAAGACAGTTTTATTTTCTCCCATTGACCTAGCAACTTACAGATTTTTAACATCTTTTACCAAACACATTTAAGATTATAGTTGTGCACATAAGATCCCTCTTCTTAGATATTACCCGTATTTAGCCTTTAGTCAATCCATTAGTCACTTCCCCTTTGGGTCACAAATGGTAATTAACAACTAGAGCCCCTCTTTGTAATTCTTATCAACCCTCCATTTGATCCTGATAATGGACAATCACTGCCTGAGGAAGTTCAGGCTGGGTGTCCTGGGTGGAGGGGAGGATTGTGATTTCTGGGGGATTATATAACTGTAAAGCAAGGGACGAGGGGAAGAATTAAAGCAAATAGACCAAAGAACTCTGCGTGCGTAGATTGATTTGCCGACCTTAAAGAATAGATTCTCAGCTGGTTGATAGATTCTTCCGCGGACCCTGGAAAGGAGACTATTAGGGGCTGGACCCCATAGTCCCCGATATATTTGTCTAAGAAGTAGCATTTAAAGAAGCTTCAAAAAATCATATCCATTCTGAGGAAGGCATAAAAATGCAGGCTCACAAAGATCATCAGAAAAAAATTATATTTATTTCAATGTTAATGATTTTGTTAACAAGAATGTCTGTGTATTTCTCCATCTTTTTTTTAATCCTAATGTCCCAGAATAATTTAGAGAAGACTCTAGAACCAGACAACTAGAGAATAAGGAAGAAAATAGGTAGATTGCTGTATACTCAAACACTGGTTATTATGGTAAAGATATTTCACATAAAAAGATTTCCATTGCTGCACTAAAATATAAATGAAATAGAAGCATATTATGTATTTTTCATTATAGTTGTATGGTCAAACAGTATAGTTAAATCACATTTGAATATGTCATGATTTAATATAAAATATCCAAGAGTTAGTATATATTCCAGATTTTAGTCCAGCATTACATAATTTATAACATGTCATGTGCCTATCATCTGGATGCTTATTTATATACAAACTGATGCCTCTCATTGGCTCAAAACCTTTAGCTCAGCAAGATCATTTATTAAAACAAATTTGAAAAAACTGAATGACTGAAATTGAATTTTTATTTTTAAGTAAGAATTCTGTATAGGTCTGTAAGCATTCAAACATAATGTTTGTGGCTTAGTCTTAACTTAGGCTAAGCTGTAAACTATCAAGCTTTCCTCCCTTCATCTCTGGTTATGCTACCCACCAGGAGTTTTGGAATCCTGCTAAAGTTTCATTACCTGCCTATAAGTGGCAATGTCTCCAGGAGGCAAATATCAATTTTTTTGTGTGGTTTATAAACAAAATCACCAAGACAAAAAGCCAGGAAGAATGAAAGCCTGGCTCATCATTTGGTTCACAAAAAGCAGGATTTTTCGAAGAAACAGAGATGGACTCGATCTTCAACATCTTGGTGATGTGTGACGTGCGGAAGACTGACAGGGTCTAGCACTTGCGAGGAATACTGCAGAGTGGTGACATTTGCTTTCAGGAGGTAGTAGGTGACATTTGGTAGAAGATTCTGATTTTCTGAAACCATGATCAGCAAGAACAGTGGATGGTAAATCCACTTGGTTTGCCTTTTGTTTTTTTAGTTTTTACATATTTCTCTTTCTAACTTCCTGTAGAAATTATTTCTTCATGGTTTGTGTTTCAAACAATAATATTGTATAAATAATATATTAATATAATAAGTAATACTGTATTAATATATATGTTCTATATCAATATATAATTACATCTTATATATTATATATTAACATAGATTATTCTTGTCATTAGAATATAATTTTTTATAATATATGTGTATACATATACATACATATATGATAAAGTACATTACAAAGATATTTAATGTTTATAGCAACTAATATTTGTCACATCTGCTGTGACTTATCCAGGATTCATGACATCTTATATAGTAATTAGTTTATACATTTTGCATGTGGTGTGAGTTTGAACAGGGTATATGCATACCTCTTCTTGACCCAGAGAGGGAGCTTATTTTAACATAGTGATTATGACCTATGACCCTTGCTGACTGTTAAACATTTCTGAACCTTCTATTTTGTATGACAGGATCGCCTGTTACTATGTTTCCAAAGTCAACATTCTACCAACACAACGGCAATGAAAACATGGTATGTGTTAGGGAAAGGTGTGGCTTTTTGTTTTTAAAGAACTATATTCCCAGAAATTGCTTTTGAAGTCTAATGCAGCAATTAATTCTCCTAAGTGAAAGTTGGGCTCCAGGAAGGGAACTTTTTGTTTTATTTTGTTGTTTTAATATAGTATTTTTTAATGTATCCTTTGAGACTTTCATACATGTAAATTATATATTTCTGTCACATTCACCTCTCATCCCCTGAGCTCTTCTGAGCATCTCCCCATTTACATTTCCTAACTTCATGCCTTTTTTTTTGTGTTTTCATAATCTACTGAGTCCATATGCATGAGTGTGGAGCCAGTCTGGTCAACCTACCAGGGACCATAGACCTAAAGAAACCCGATTCTCTCTCCCCTGGTAACCAACAGCCCTCAAGAGCTCTTCAAACCAGAGAAGGGTTGCATATGCTCCTCCTACCTCCATGCTGCAATGTTGACTGGCTCAATCCTGTGCAACTCTTGTATTGGTACCCAGAAGTGGCCAAGCTGCTGTGAGTTCATGGTACAATTGTCTTGTCACATCCAGAAGACACTGACACTCCCTGACTCTGGCTCTCATAATCATTTTGCCTCTTCTATTACTCAAGCCTAGAAAGTGGGAAGGGAATGTAACATATCCAGTGGGAATGTCCAATTTACGGAATGAACACTCCACAGACACTTGATCTCAACACTTTGACCAGTTGTGTGTCTGTGTTTTTGTTTTGTTTTTGTTTTTCGAGACAGGGTTTCTCATTGTAGTTTTGTGCCTTTCCTGGAACTTGCTTTGTAGACCAGGTTGGCCTCGAACTCACAGAGATCCGCCTGCCTCTGCCTCCCGAGTGCTGGGATTAAAGGCATGCGCCACCACCACCCGGCTGTGTGTCTGTGTTTTAACTACAGTCCAATGCCACACACAAAAAAAGCTTCTCTTGATGAAGAATGAAAGCTGCACAAATCTGTGGGTATTGAAGTAAAGTACATATTTCAAAAGTAGTTTTGATGCTATGTCCATTTAGCAAAATAATAAGAGTAGATTCACCCGCAGAGCTTATGAGCTCCCTAGTCACAGGTTCTTGGTCAGATTTATACTAAGTTCCCTCCTGTGGTGTGTATCTTAAATTTCATGAGGAAGTGATTGATTATTCCTATGGCATGCAAGACATTTTTGCACGTATAGGCATGTCTTGCCAGGCCAGTCCTTATTGTAGTTCTCAGGGTTCACAACTGAGGTAGATCAATAATGGCTCTTCTCCCCCAGTAGCTGCATAGCAGCTTCCAATACTATAAAAGCTAGCCAGCATACACAAAGCTACCAGATCAGCACCAACTTGATCTTCTCCAAATCCTGTGACCAAAGTGTGTGCTATCTTCAGGCAAACAGGATCTTACCCTCAAGCTCTGGTGGCAACAAAAAGCAATAGCAGTAACGCTGTACGGTTTGGTGGATTTCTGTGGTCTGTCTGATAAACAACTCAAAGGGAAGTTACCCACACCTGGAACTGGTGCTTTTTATTTTGTAACCTATGGCTTCTGTGAGAAACATTATCCCTGGGTAGGGTTAAATCCATTTAAACTCAGCTATATCTACACATACACATTGTGTACACGCATACATATGCACATACATAAGCACCTATATTTGAAAGCTTATAAACTAGTAGGTCTCCATATGACTTTTTTCGAACATCTTCGGTGTTGTTTAACCTCCCCCACTCCTTCCTCTGTCCTATCCATGAATAAAGAGAAGAAAATTTATTAAAGTATTCCAGAAATAGTGTGAGTCAAAAGTGTGCTGGATAAAGAGCCATATATCTGGAACAATGACATCTGAGATTGGATAAATGCTACAATAAAGAGAAATAAGCATGTATCCTAGAGCTGTTGTCTTTGACACTAGGAAAAAATGAAAGACAAAAACATAATGGCAGTGGTTGAAATGAAACATCTTCACAATCAGATTTTTTTTTTAACAAGACAAAATTAGAAAACAGAGTAGTTCAGGCATAGCAGTTATTTTCTGAGAATATAATTGGAAGAATCAACCATCATTCAAATGGTTTGGATTTGCATTCTTAGTTTGACATGATGAGCACCCAATTCAAAAAGTCATCTAATTTTCTTCCTTGTAGTAAAACATGCATAAGCCTCTCCTACATGCCAGGAGCCAGCAGCCAGCCAGGTTTCTCAGGATTCTAGGTTCCTGCATGCAAGACCCTCAGGAGGAAGAGTCTGAGGTCATCCAGAGAAACGTTGAAATTCATCATGACTTTCCCTTTCCTAGCTATTCTTCACATGGTCATCATGACAGCAGAGTTCCTCCTAGGGACAACAGTGAATGGATTCCTTATCATTGTGAACTTCTATGACTTGGCCAAGAGCAGAAAACTGCTGATACTGCAGATCCTCTTGATATGCACGGGGCTGTCCAGACTCGGGCTGCAGATGATGCTGATGACACAGAGTTTCTTCTCTGTGTTCTTCCCATTTGCATATGAGAAAAATATTTATGGTTCAAAGATGATGTTCATTTGGATGTTCTTCAGCTCGATTGGCCTCTGGTTTGCCACCTGTCTTTCTGTCTTTTACTAGCCTCAAGATTTCAGGCTTCACTAAGCCCTGGTTTCTTTGGCTGAAATTCAGGATTTCAAAGCTCATATTTTTGGCTGCTTCTGGGCAGCTTGATGGCCTCTTTGGGCACTGCAACTGTGAGTATCGAGGTAGGTTTCCCTTTAATTGAAGATGGGTATGTCCTGAGATACACAGAACTAAACATTAGTGAAGTCAAGGTAATGAAAAATAATGACTTGCTCCTCGTTAACCTGACCTTACTACTTCCCTTCCTGGTGTTTGTGAAGTGCACCTGTCTGTTATTCATTTCTCTTTACAAGCACACGTACCGGATGCAAGGTGGATCTCAGAAGCCGTCAAATGCCAGAACAGAAGCCCACATAAATGCATTAAAAACCGTTGTGACATTCTTTTGTTTCTTTGTTTCTTACTTTGCTGCCTTCATGGCAAATATGACATTTAGAATTCCATACAGAAGTCATCAGTTCTTTGTGGTGAAGGAAGTCATGGCAGCATATCCAGCCGGCCATTCAGTCATAATCATCTTGAGTAATTCTAAGTTCAAAGACATATTCAGGAGAATGATCTGCCTGAAGAAGGAGTGAACAGGGGACTGTCTTGTTTCCCTGCCATGATTCCAGTGGACTCTTGATTTCTGTGCCCTCTCTCCTGCCCATTTCCCCCAGGTCCTACCCAGGACATGCAGGACAATCATTTCATCTTGGGTGGATAGGATATCACTCGTCCATGAACTGTGATTTAAAATATTGTGATTTCTGCTAATAACTACTAATTTCCCTGCAGTACCAGTTTTATTTTAGAAATTGAGTAAGGTTTAAATATTAATTGGTAAATCAATATTTGGCTTTTGCTGTCTGTCTTTCCAGGTAATTGGTTATCTTCTGGTTAATACAGGGGAAAACATCTGAATTCAGTTCAAGACCTGACATATTTAAAAAAAAAAAGGTGATTGTTTGATGCACTTAACTTTTTAAAAGAGATTCATTAGGAAAATGCCAATGGCATGATAAACTGAACATTTAGGGTGATGCCATAGTTCTGCTGTATAAAGGGTAAAGTCTCATCGACTTTCAATATCAAGTGGATAGATGGGAGAGAGGATCAGGCACCATTTGAGCCAGCCTGCATAAGCAAACAAGAACAAACAGGGATCTCTGTTTCTGTTTTGTCTTTAGCAAAATGAAGATGTACTTTTCAAGCTTCTGAAGTATGAAACTCACCTCCATAGAGAAAACATGGAGGAGGTTGCTGAATGAAAATCTCAGAAGGAAACACTCCTATAGGACCTGACCCGATTCCTGACTCTGGGTCCAGTAGCAGGAAGTGAATTGGAGACCTAAAGTGAAAATTTGGGTATCTGCTTTGAGGAGGAAAAATAATTTTTGGAACAACTTCCTTTGCTTGGGACACCAGTTATAAACCTGAAATATTCTCTTTGCCTTTTAAACCAAAACAATATTTCTTACTTCAATTGTAACAAACTGTAATTAGGATTGGTTGAAAGTTGCTAGAATGAAGAAAGACTTGGATATGTAAATATGTACATGGACTGCCAGAATAAAAACTGTGAATATCCTAACATGTTGCCACTTTTCTCTGAAAAAAGTTTCTCTATTTGAATGGATGATGGATCTGCGTTTTGGAACATGTGTGTGAAGTCAGGTTGCTGGTCCAATATGAGTGCTTCTGGTTCAGGGGGTCAGGAAGCATCTGAGATTGGCAGTGCTCCCAAGTTTCCATAGAATACTGCTTGGTGGCTTGCAGGGGGGTGGGGTTGGGGGGTTGGGGGCACTTTGGGAACCAGTGTTTCACAATTACAGTGGTTAGAACATAATTTCTGAGGCCCAGTTGGATGGGTTTATACCTTACCAGTCGCTAATTAGTCATATAACTTGGTGAGCCCTTTGGTGTGTTAGAAAAGATGGAAACTGAATGAAAGCTATGAAAAGAGACACCAGAAGATGCCAATAGGACAGGGTGTGTGCGGGTGGGAGCAGAGGAAGAAGAGTGAGAGCAAAAAAAAATGCTTGGCATTTTGTCGAGATCTTTAGAAAAGGCCATGAATGGTCATGCCCACGTTCCATCATCTGTACCACATTTGTGCATTGTGGTTGCTTGATCTGATAAGTAATTATGAGGTATATTTTCTTTGAGTAAAGTTGTTCAAGGCACCATAGTGTAATAATTATGTATGGTGATATTTTAGCTGAAATGTGATTTTATTTGTATGTTAATAAAGTTGCCTGGGATCAGAGCTAAGAGCAAGCATTTAGCAGAAGTCTGTCGGTGGTAGCACACGCCCTTAATCCGAATCACATGCAGAATCTCTGTGTAATTCAAGGACAAAGCCAAGTAGTGACCCGAACCTTTAATCTCAGTACGAACCATAGAGACCTGGAATGTATAGCCAAGCAGTGATGAGGAAGTCATTGGTGGGTTACAGCCAATGAGAAGGCAGAACAGAAAGGCAATAAAAAGACAGGACACAGGAAGAAGGTCTCTCTCTCTCAGGGAAGGACAGCAGCGAGTGGTAAGATAAGATGGTTTTAGCTTTTGGCTACTCCTCGATCTCTGGGGTTTTAACTCTTTATTTGTTCTGTGTTTCTTATTTAATAAGACCGTTTAGAATTACATCTACAATTATGCTTTGAACATCCTCAGCAAGAATTGGTGCACTTGAGAGGCACTTGTTACTAAATTTTGAGCATCAACAACATGGAGTAGTCAGCCTCAGGCTCAGTGGAACACAGCCAAGTTCAGTGTAGGTATAGCTTGATAACATCACATACTACCAGAGTATCTAGCTCACCTACAGTTTGCTTTGTAGACATATTTACCATGACTTAATCAGCATTTCTGAGATTGATCAAAGGGTTCTTTTTCTTTACAGCAATCAGTGATTGCGTGTTTGAAAAAAAAATACTTTAGTTGTATTCTGTGTGCAGCAAGCATGACTTCTAAAATGAATCCAAACTTACCATTTTCCATCCAGACACTGAGACAGTTAGAACTGGGCTCTCTTCCCTGTCCTTGTGATGGAAGTTGCTTCTACTCTGAGCTCCAACTGGATCCTCACTTCTTCTTTGAGAAGAGAAACACGATTATTCTCAAGTCCCCACATCTTTACACATTGGCCAGACAACTTTCCTAAATGCCTTTTGAGAACAGCTTCCACACAACGACAATGTTCTTTCTACCCAAATGTTTTAGTTTCTTCTGCTCACTTGCTCTTTCTCTCAAGCCTGAGTGTGACAAAGGACAAGAAGAAGAGTTCTCATTACCAGATGTCCAGCATAGTAGACCACTGCCTGTCCGTCCAAGAGCAGTCAGAAAGAACAGAAAGCAGGGCTTCTCCTCTTCTCTTCTGTGGTTGCAGCTTTGTCTTCTCTATGATGACACATGATGGTCACAGAGAATACCTTTCACACTTGTCTGAGGATAAACTGACACATATCTAACCTTCAATATTGAGTCCTTGTTCTCCAGGCAACTTTTTAGAATTACCATCTCTTTTCCCACTACCCGTTCTCCTACTGTCCTGACAGATAATTCTTTTCATTTTCACAGTCTGAATCTATGTATCTATTCTGCTGTGCCATTTGCTCTTCATCATGTTATCTTTGTTCTTTCCATCACACCTGTTATCGCCACATGAAATTGTGCACTTGATGAGAGAAAAGTTAGTCTAAGCAAACAACACAAGAGCATAGCAGTTACTATTATACCCCATAAAGAAACTACTCATGTTTTCTTCTAAAAAAAAAAAAAGTCTTTTTAACACCCCTACTAATTAATAGAGGAGTTCAGTAAGTTACTTGTCACTTGATAGAAATTAATTCCTCAAAGACTCTTCGGTTACTCATTGTATAAGTGTATGTTCAAGTAGTGCCTCAGTACTCAAGAGGAACCACATGCTTAAAGTGCAGAAATACAAACCTCAGTGCCCCAAAGTTTCCTTTTTCACGTTACCATCTCAGCTTTGCTGGAACTGAAAATAGCTTGTACAACCCATATATTTCATGTGGATAAAAAGTTTATTATACGTGCAGATTATCTACATCAAAGGAGAGAGTTTTGGTGGTGCAATAATAGTCTCCATCTCAGAAGTGCATTCTTAGAGAGCTAGAAAATTCTGAGAAGTTGCTTCTGCTGCTTGTTCCATTGGTATCCTTCATTCTGCTTCCAGGTTATGAACCATCATGCACCACCAATATCAGTGCTGCTCACTGCTCTTTCTAAGAACCTTCAAGACATTGCCTTTCTTAAATAATCTTATTTCTCATACAGGACAGGAAGAGCATTATCACATGTCATTTTGTACATTATCTTATAGCATTGCTTACAGTTTTATCTTCACTAGACAAGTATTTCCAATACTGTTGAAATATGGAGTCATACTACAATGTAGTTTAGTCCCAAATGCTAATAGTAGTCAAGTAATCACAAACAAGTACTTGAATATATGCTTTGGTTCAAGAAACGTGTGCCTCTTTGTAAAATAAAAACAGAGATAAAGTCAGATAGTATGTTAATTCTATTACCAAAAGTTGTAAAAAGTTTAGTTAATACAATTTTATTGACATTTTCAAAAGAAAAAAACTCATTAAATTGAATTTCAGGAAAGAGTACAGAAATTTTTACTCTTGTTCCTCAGTTTATCAACTAGGACAAAATTGAAAGTAATGTACTGCCACCTAGTAGTGAGTAATCACATTACAGGAAATATGAGTTGAAATGTGATGACGCCAGTCACAAGAGATCTTTGTCAAAGTAGTTTTGTATTCTATCAAAAGTATGAAAAAGAGGAATAAATGCTAAGGTCATAGAAAAATTTGCAATAAAATATTAGTAATTCGTTTATCTTTTCAAATATAATACAAATTTAAATATTGAAAACAAATTATGGCATTTATAAAACAGGAGTATCTTCGAATATAAACTAGATCATGTTATAAAAAAAATTCCTGATCCTTCATTAAAGATGTTGTATTAAATTTATGCCCATGTTTTTATTTTAAAACATCTTTGGGGGAAATATTATGAAATAATTACTTATGAAATTATATGACACATTAAACAACAAGTAGAATGGTGAAAGTGAGCTAGAAGATGAGTGGGAAACAATGTTGTGAGACAAGATTGGCCATAGTTTGTACTATTTCAAGTTATATGACAGTTTCTTGGAGATTCATTATATAATTTTACTTCTGTTTTTTGAAAATTTTTAATCTCACCAAGACATGTGTTTTAGCTCAGTTCTCTAAATATATACATATAGATAGATAAATAGAAAGATAGATGATAGATAGATAGATAGATGATAGGCAGATAGATAGATAGATAGATAGATAAATAGATAGATAGATAGATAGGCAGCAGACAGATAGACAGATAGATATGAACTTTAATATGATGCCCAAATCACACCTCATATACTGAGAACAGGGTACTTGGAGTAGTCTCAGAATAGCTGTCTCCTTTTATGACTACACTAATTGATGGTAGTTACTCAGTCCACTGGGCAGGGTACCTTGTAGTCTGAGTCTGGCAGTCCTAGAAGCCCAGAATGGTCCAGAAGTGTTGTGAGGAAGGTCCCTACCAGAATGAATGCTTAGAAACACTGGTTCTGCTATCAACGGAGTCAGCTGCCACAGCAGCAGCAACAACGGGGCAGCTCAGCTCGATCCTTCTCTCTTTTCATTGTTTCCTTGCTACGGGAGCAGGTTTGGCTTTGGTTTGGTGAGTTCTAATTTGATGTACTGTTTGTCATTGCCTGTGCGAATATCTCAAAGTCTTCCTCTATGGTGTTCTTTAGTAGTTTCAGAGCACCTACAAGATGAAGCCAGTGTTGTTTCAAGCTTCTGCAACCTGTGTGTGGGGTGTGTTGTGTGGTGTGTGTGTGTGTGTGTGTGTGTGTGTTGTGTGTTTATAAGCAGAGACAGACAGATCCCCCTGCTTGCTGGCCAGACAGCCTAGACAAAGCATTAGATCTAGGTTCAGTGGGAGACCCTCTCTCAAGATAAGGTAGAGAGTGGTAGAGAAAGACATCCTATACTACCAATGTCTCCTCCACAGGTGCACACATAGAGAGCTCATCCTCACATATATGCATGCACATGTTTCTCATACATACACATCTATGAATAATCATAAAATTGTTGCCTAATTACAATAAAAATACTTCAAAAATTTTTGAAAAGAATCCCTGTTTCAAAAACTTGAAATGAGAAAAACCTTGATTTTCTTCTTTAAATGACTCCCACAGACAGATATGGTTAATAATTTGTCATGCTACTAGATTCGGAGATTAAACATATCCCATATCACCCACTGATGACTATATTTTGATGTATATTAATATTCATGAAAGCAGAACAATGTTCTAATGATGTAAGTAGACTTCCACAGTGCCCAGTAGCCACCACCTCTCCTAAAGTGCTAACATTCTGAAGCCTTGGGTCAACATTGTCAAACTTTTTCATGGAGTGTTTTTAGGCTTGTTCTGTTAAAGGTTAGTTTAGCAGTGATCTGAGGGCTAACAGCTAATGTAACATTCAGATATGGATGTAGATGAAAGTATGACAAATATTGCCACTAGGTGGCAGGATTTTGCCATAGTCTTGAGACTCAGCCGTGTTGGAAGTAGAGAAAGCAATTTAATTAAAAAGAATTAAATTTGCTATAGAAAATGACTCTATACCACCACATACCAGTTCAATTGAGTTTGGGTTTGGGTATGTAAATATGAAATTACATTTGATGGAATAGTTGAAGTAAATTCCAAATAAAACAGTTCAAGGGTATTCAAATTTCAAAAAAAATAGTTTCAAACATTAAAAATACTATTTAAATTAGTTTGTATTCTATATATGAATATATTTATATTTTGTATATTCCATGCTTTTTGTATATTTCATCTTGATTGAAATTTAAATTATCAGAGTATTTAGCACAGCAAAATTCACTAAAATTTCACATTTTACTCTACAGACACATTGCAAACCTCCATAAGACTCCTGTCCTCTGACCATGAGATACCTTTCTACAAGTATTTTCACCCGTCACTGGTCAGAATTTGGTATTTGGTTAACCATTGTCTTTATATATTTATATTTCAAGAAAGAAAACTCAGTCTTGGAGGAAGAAATATCTCAAAAGTATTCTTTTCTGACAACGTAGTTGTTATTGAATCTACTTTCTGTTTGAGGGAATCTTACTTTGAACCTTTAGTCTCCCTTGTCGGATTGATTTAAACGTTGTGTTTGAGAGAGATCCTTGTTTTTCATCCAATGACAGCCAACGCTAACACATTATCTGTAGTTCTAATCAGGAAATAAAGTTACATAAGTTTTTTAGGCTTTCATTTGACCAAGGAATTGTAGTGCTTCCATTTCTGTCCAGTTTCTCCGAAGAAAGTGTTGACTTCTCTCTAAACAGCCTCCATTGTTCCTTACGCGTTGATCTGTCTCTGTTCTCCTGGATGACACTCTTGCCCTTTTCCTTAGATCTTTTGAGTGTCATTAAAAATAAATAAATAAATAAATAAATAAATAAATAAATAAATAAAAATAAAAATAAAAAAACCTGTTGAAATCAGAATTCAACTCAAGTCTCAGCAGGTTTGGGTCAGGCTCTCTGGTTAATAATTAATTCCATGCCTTAGATAAAGGTCAGTCAGATATTGTTTCTCTTCCTGAGTCCCTTTGTGGTCCAAACTCCCTAGTATCATTTGCTACCTAAAGCATATCCTAGGCCTCTTAACCTCCTTGCTATGTGAGTATTTCTTCCTGTGCAGACCTTGTCTTCCTTTCATAAAAAATTCATAGGATGAAAGTACATTTTGTAATAGAACAGAGCTTAGGCACGTGTTAACCCTTGTATCACCCAGCAGCCCTTTCCTATGTGAAGAGCAAGTTAGATGAGAGTATTCATCTCAAGCTGATGCTTTTAGCAAGTAAGTAAAGCTCTCCCTTACTGAAGAAGTGTTGGACAGTTATTTTTTATATTTTGCAGAGAAAACGCTCTGCCAAAATACCGAGAAAATGAAGGTATATGAGATGAGTAGGATCTGAACCTTCATGGAGATAACGGCTAGAGTGAAGTAGAGATGGCAGTACGGGAGTTCAGGTGGGAGATTCTCAAGGTATCATGGGAATCCAGAGAATGGTAGGCTAATCGACACCTGGGTAAATCAAGGAAGGTATATAAATTACTGGTGCTGTGTAATAACATACCTTGGGAGTGATTTCACCACCTAGTTATGCTCAAATACCTTGTGGGTCAGGGATTTGGAAAGGCGCATTGAGGTCAGTTCTCTGATGCAGTGTCTGGATCTCTGCAGCAACACTCAAATGGATGGAAAATGGAATTGTGGGAGGTGTCCCAACTCACATGTCTCTCCATGTGACCTGAGCTTCTTCACAACATGAAATCCCATCCACAGGCAGCTGAGGATTCCAAAAACATGTACAGTGAGAAATACTGCAGCCATCCTTGGAAAACTCAATATGTTGCAGAGTGTTTTCTGATTTATCTGACCTAAAGGATGTGTGAAAGTTAGCTGTGCAAAATGTTAATGTGTTGTGGAATGTGTTGAATTAAAGAATGTATATAATTTAACAGTATGAGATGGAAGTGTCCCAGGCAGAAGGAATAGATGGGTCCATGCCTGGAGTTAATAGATGAATTTCAGTGAACAACTAAATGGAGTTCAGAATCTCTGAGGCCAAGAGTATGAGTAGGAATTTGTAAGTGATGAGCCCAGACAGGAAGGTGGTAATGGGTTTCTAGCAGCAGCTCTTCAGGGCAGGAGGAATAATCATGAGTCTTTAAGGAAGACATACAAGCTAAGACCTGTGCTGCACTAAAAATAATCATTTTAGATGGGCTGTGAAAATGGAAGAGTGCCAAGAGGAAACAGAAGACCAGCAAGCAGAAGACTGAAAGCCTGTTTTAGAGGTTCTCTTATGATTAAATTCAAGTTCCAAGGGTGGGGACGGGTCACCCTGAGGTTTGATAATTAGCAAGAAGGACTTAAAGCAATCACTGACAGATATTCCATTCAATTAATTCTTAAAGTTTACTCTAATGAAATGACACAGATCAGTGGTTCCCAACCACTGAGGTCGGGACCCTTTGGGGATCAAATGACCCTTTCATAGGGGTTGCATATCAGATATCCTACATTTCAGATATTTACATTACAATTCACATCAGTAGCAAAATTACAGTTATGGAGCAGTAATAAAATAGTTTTATGGTTGGGGTCACCACAACATGAGGAACTGTATGAAAGGGGCTTAGGAAGGTAGAGAACCACTGACATGGGTGAGAGTAAGCCATACATTCGCATTATAGAACATCTTCTGTGGCCAGATATCCAGGGTACAGACACTTACCAGGGTGGATGGTCATTACAAGGAGCTAGAGTTTGGCTCCCACAGCACAAAGCAAAGTCTCCATCTCTCTGAGAGAGGGCAGTTCTACTCAGTGTAACTAGGGAAGGGTTACTGAACAAAGAGTAAAAATCAATTTGGTGGTGACTGAGTCCGATTGATTGAGAGCAGGGGTGCTGTTAAATGAAGCCACGAAAATACCTGGATGGCAAGATGATGGAAGGGAGGAAGAAATGGCAGGGCTAGCTCAGGTTTAGAGCTTGAGATGATAGGTCTACATCCTAAATGTTAACTCACCCCACAATGGTAGTGGTGGCCGAAGCAGCCCGCCTGTGTCAGTGGAAGGACGTGAACCAGTGGCAGAGATAGAAAGAATAGCTGATGTGCAGAACCTGGAGGAGAAAGGAGTGGAGTTTCCAGGAATAGGTTTTTTTTTCCTTGTCTGCCCCACTCTGGGATTAGGAAATTACCTTGAAGAAGCCTTCTCCCATGACCAGACATTTTTGAGGAACCACTCTTCATAGCATCTCTAATAACATGCACCTCATTGGAAGCATTCCATCATCCTGCAGGATAGGTTTTATTTACCATATAAATGTGAGTTATTTTTAGTCAATGAAACCAATTAACATGGTTGAGATTTATTTCACATAGAATGGTAATTTTGCACAATTTTAGTTCATAATCTCTCCCATCTCAATAGTATCTGCCACACAACTCAAAACTTTGACATACAGACAAAACTATGACATACAGACATTGGGTTAGTTTCTTACAGGAACTTGGTGATGTCCAGTTCTTAGCCGACTCATGTACCTTAATTTAGCATTACCTATTACTTAACTTTAGCCTCCATTTATCTTTTCTCTTGCAAAAGTGCTTTGGGGAATTAACAGAGCTAAGATGCTTCCCTTGGGTTTGTTTCTGCACTTTATACTTCTCCCGATGAGTGAAATTTCCCAAGACCTAGCTCTGCCTCTGCAGAGTGATTGAGTTGCCATTTGTTAGGTTGGTCTCCTGTAATGGTGGCTTAACTGTAAGGCAAGCAAGATCCAAAGCCAGGATAGAAATGGGATGCCACAGTGCCATAGGCAGATATTACAAGAGTTGGGGGAAAATTACGCCAACTTTCCAAAGTGATAACATAATGATACCCCCACAATGGTGGGCTCCAGCTTGGTGCATCATTTCCCCGGAACTAGTGGTCACCCTGTTATACTAGTCTTTCACACATCTATAGGTAACTGGTCACTTTTGACATTCATGCTGTGCTCTGTAAGGAGCTGCTATCTGCCCTCCACCCTCTCCCAGTTGCCTAAATGGAAATTCATTACTGGACCTTAAGAATTCCTGTTACTGACTGAAACATGTGCCACAAGCCTTGACTAGAACACACTTCACATGTATGTGGCCTGAAGTATGACGGTAAAGCTTCCAATTATATATCTAAATATCTATTTGCCTCCACTTATATAACAAGGTCCCTGATAGTATTCCTTGAGACCATTTTTTATTTTGTTAATTAATTAATTAATTAGTTAACCTATTTATGTATCTATTTATTGTTTTGAGAACCCAATAGCCATAACCTTAGTGAGTTGGACCCCAAGGAACCAGATCTGTAATCTGAGTCAGTGATGGAGCTCCTCATAGAATGCATCATATAAGTCAAGCAGAGTGCCTTCACTCTGCCCAAAAGAGTGGGGGAACTTCTCGTCTGACCTGGACGAACCAACCTACCTCTTGGTGTATAAGATCTTGGCAAGGGAAGAAGCGGTTGACGGGCATAGGAAACCATAGAGTGACGCCCACCTCTTCTGAGGATCTGGACTTTTATTTTGCTAGGCTTACTCAAAATGCTGAATCTTTACCAAGTGGTCCTCACTAGATCAAGGCTTGGAACACTTTGGGGCTCATGAGGTTCAGTAACTGAGTATAACCCAGAGAGAGGCTACTGCTCTTTGTCTTTATCTTTCCTTTCTAAATTTATTTATTTTTATTTTTTTACACTATACTCTGACTATATTATTTCTCCTCCCTAGCTCCTCCAGATACGCTTCACCTACCTCCCCACTTAAGTTCAAGTTCTTTCTACTTCACTTTCTGAAAGGCTCCACAAAAAGCCAAACAAACAAACAAAAAGACAAATAAAACAAGGGTGGAGTCTATATTGTGTTGAGCAGCTGCTCTGGGGCATAGGACTTGCCCAGGAGTATGGTTGATATGCCTAGCGACATTCCACTGAAGAAAACTGGTTCTCCCTTTCCCAACAGCTATCAGTTAAAAATGGCTTCTTTGTTAGGGATGGAATGTTATGTCCATTTTCCCTTCTCAGTGCTTGGACTTTTCTTTTTCTGGTTTACAGCTGTGTAGCTCTTATGCATGTTTTCATGGTCTCTTTAAATTATATGTGTATCCATCCTGTTGTGTCTGGAGGACACTGTTTCCTTCAAGTCATTCATGTCCTCTCCTCTAGCTTGTACAATCTTCCCATCTCCTCTTTTAGGTTGATGCTTGAGCCTTGAATGGAGGGGGAGGGTGGCACAGCCATATGGCAAAAGTCATAGAGCCAGCACAGCTGCTTGACAAAGATCCAGCAGAGCTGAGCCACATGATGGCTGCCATGCCACCTTTGGTTTTCATCTCCACCTGTTAGATACTTGAGGCATTTTTAATATTTGTACAATTTGAGGATGTTGGATTGATGGAAAATTCCTTATGAATCACTTATGCCTTCTTCCAGGAATGCTGCTTCCAAGCTTCCCCAGGAAAGTCCTGAACATACTATCCCTCACAACTCTTAGGGAGATATCCTTATCTACTTGAAGGCCTCCCTTATGCCCTGGAGGTTGTGACACATAAAGAAGCCAGAGGTCTCTTCATGTGGCTATGAGACATTTTTGAAACATCTGTCCCTGTACTTACACTGGAACAAGATATTCAAAACAAAGTAAATTCAAAAAGGTCAACAAGATCTGGTGGGCTAGAGGAGTTGGCCACAGCTCAGATTACAAGCCTCTTCCTACTGTACACTCAGACAATTGCGTAGCATACAACTCTGCCCCTACATAGAGACATATTGATAAGTAAAGTATGGAGTGGAAAGATGATAAAAGTACAAGATGTTAGGACCTCCCTCTCTTAGAAGTTAGCTCATGAGAGCCACTATAATGTCATATGACCAAGGAACAAGAATGCCAGGATTTAGACATATAGACAAATTCTATAAAGATATAAATGTGAACATTGATTGTATTATGCCAGAATTTGAATAAAAACTGCAGCAGTTTTAGCCTGAGAATTTATCCTGGGCACTCGGACCACTAAGAGTTAATAATACATTCCTTGAGACATGGCAAAATATCCAGGTAGTTGAAGACTTTATTTTGGTCTAATGTCCTTGAAGCAACCAAAACAACCAGCCTGAGCACAGGCTGTCATATGCCTCTAGATTCTCAAAAATTGGGTTATGGAGTTAATGAGTAAGAATAATAACTGTTTATTAATGATGTCAAAAAATTGAGGGAAATTATTGGAAATGATAACTCTGTTCTGTCATAGTTTATTAATGATGACTAAAAGATGAGCAAAAGGGAAGTGAAACACATGTCCAAAAAACAAAAAAATGATGATCTATGTTTTTGTAACATCATGAATGTATCCTGCTAACTAAATTCAATATAAATAAAGAACACTCTGGCTATTAGTCAATCAGGCTGCAAGATTCTCCGGACCACCATGGCCTAGCTCATTTCCTTTTCCCACCAACTCCTTACACCCTCTGTAGGACCCATCCACCACTGGGGAATGGCTCCCAGCAGGAGGGACTGATAAGACATTCTATTTGGGGCTGAATACTCCAAAAACTCTCATTCTCTGCACATTGTCTAGCTATGGGTCTCTTAGCTAATTACCATCTACTGTAAGAAGAAGATCTCTGATAAGGGTTGAGTGATGCTTTGCTCTGTGGGCATAGCAATATTTCTTTAGGAGTCATTTTATTGCTGTGTTCCTTTAGTGGAATAACAGTAAAGATTTTCCACAGAGCCCATGACCTATTTAGTCTCAGGTTCTTGGCCATTCCAGCATTGTCAGGTTCTAGCTCATGAAGAGGGCCCTAAATCCAATAGTTTTTAAGAAGTAGGTAGTTTTTATTCCTATAACATCTCTGCCACTACTCTGCCAGTGTAACTTGTAGGCAGGCTATCGTTCATATAAGTAGCTTCTGAGAAAACTGGGAACCATCAGGGATGAAGCCAGCTGATGGTGGAAAGGCCACACAGGGCCAGGGAAGGGTAGAGTATCAGGATTCCCGTAGACCTAACATATCTGCCTTATCAGGGGGAACCATGCTATGGATTCCCTTGGACTTAGGTATCCACAGAGCATCTCTTATAGACAGAGGCTGGGGACAATGTGGGGCCACTCAGCACGGTTCTTTGTGGGGTTCTTGCTCCTAGCTGAAGGTCTAGAAAACTGAGATAGATTCAGTCACTGCCTTCTCAACATTTTCAATTTACTCTGTTGCTTCAGAATCAGATTACTGGTTTCATGAGTTCTAGTCAGCCCTAGCAAACAAAGCAAAATATGATAGACTGCATATCTTCAGCAGCTGAAATTTATTTCTTCCCAGTTACAGACCCAGTAATGACAAGATTATGGTGCCAGCCTGGCACAGGGCAAGAGCCCCTTCTCTGGCTTGTAGATGGCAACCTTCTCAGTGTGTATTTACACATAAGTGGGGTGAGGGCAGAACAGGCTCTCTCATGCCTCCTCTCAAAATGGCATTAGTCTCATCACTGAGGCCCAGCTTCATAGCCTTACCTAACCCAATTTTCCACCAAAGGCAGATAATTCAAATCGTGCCACAATGAGTGTAGACTTTTGATATATGAGTTTTAGGAGACATAATTGAACTTATCACATTTGGGCTACTCAGAAACCCCCCACTCAGACTCAGTCGCCCTAGAAAGTTCATTTGTTCTTATGTTGGCAAGGCCACCTTACCCAGGAGACCGATGAGTCCTAATCTGTGGGTTTTTCTCTTTTGAAATATATTACATATGTGTGTACATGTATGTGTGTGAGTATGCATGTATTTCAAATGTATATATCTTGACTTGACACTTCTAAGTTGTCTAGACTGTTCCTGTAGCATATGTCCACAAGATCTTAGGTATTTTTCTTGGTGAAGAGCCTCTGGGGACTACGAGAAGATAATAAGCCTACTTCAGGCCCCGCAGTTCTCCTTTCACATTTTCAAGGAGGGAATGAGTTTTCCAGCCTCTCTGATGCCTCTGTTGAGGTGAAGTTAGAGAGGCAGCCACACTGAAGAGGCCACCAGAGTACACAGAGAACAGCGGCTGCCACCCACGGCCTGTTTTGCACTGCCAGCCACCCACTCTGATGGGTCAGGACTCCTCTGCAGAGCGTTGGTGCTGAACAAAATATTAAACAAGCAGTAACGCAGAACAGATGTGGCCCATTAACCATCAATACATCCACACAGGTGCAAATGAGCTTGTGGATGCAAGTGCTAGAACTCCTACGTACATTTTAAGCAAGAAGTTTTCTGAAACCGAGGAGCTCAGAGTTTGCGGTGGGTGGCTATGGCCTGAAGCTTGCCTTGAGTGGTGCCGCCCTGGCTTTGAGGATGTCTCTGATCCCTTACTTTTGTCGTTCCTCACTTCCTGAAGAGAAATCTCGTGCTGTATTAAGGAAGATAGTTAATGGAAACAAACAACCTTCCAGTTTAGCTCTCCCAAGGAGGAAAGGCCTCTCTCTGAACTCCTGTCTAAATATTAAAAGGGTAGGGTCAGCGTTAGGGTTAGGATTAGAGTTAGGGATTGGTCCACTTTAGGTCATGTGCCTATCCTAGACCAATCATAGTTGACAGCAGAATGGGGTCATACAGTGCAGTATTAGTGCTCTCTCTCTCTCTCTCTCTCTCTCCCTCTCCTCTCCTCTCCCTCTCCCTCTCCCTCTCCCTCCCTCTCCCTCTCCCTCTCCCTTCCTCTCCCTCTCCCTCTCCCTCTCCCTCCTCCCTCTCCCTCCTCTCCTCCCTCCCTCTCCCTCTCTCTTTCTCCCTCTCTTTCTCCTCTCTTTCCTCTCTCTCCCTCTCTCTCCCTCCTCTTTCTCTCTTTCCCTCTCTCCTCCTTCCCGATCCCTCCTCTCCCACCCTTCTTTTCCTCTTCCACCTCTCCTCCCCCTTCCTTCTGTGGTTTTATTAGATTACATCATTTGAATTTGATTTATATGAAAGTAATAAGGAATAGTCCCCACCCACCCCACCCCTACCTCCCCCCCCAAAAAAAAATACAGAAGCACTAGCAGGCAACAAAATGATCAACTGTCTGCATGGTGGTGAATACTGAGAACGTCTTTCTCCACAGAGTTGTGTAATACTGTTTATTCAACCCTGTCCTGAAGGCTGCTTCTGAAACAAGTTCTGAAAAATTCCAAAAGGTTGACTCATGGTGATTCCAGTGGTGAAGGAAGGAGGGGCTGCTGGGTAAAGTGAGTTCCCTTCTGTGGGTGTGCAGGTGAATGATCCAGCTCCTCCACCGCTGTCCAGGAGGTGCGCAATGGATACTGCTGCAGGGCAGAGAAGGTCATGGGGCCCAGATCACTGCCAGAAGCCCTTTTCCTGTTTTGCACATCAGATTCAGGCAGGGATGGATAGGAAACTGCTCATGATGCCATGAGGAGTGGTGGGTTAATATGCCTCATTCTCTGTTGGAAAGGCTTATTTTTGTCAGCTGTGGGTGGGTTAGGGTTAGAAGGGAATTGATGATATTTAGGTATGAGTGGGAAAACCTGCCTCCAGCTTCCATTCAGTGCCTTTCCCTGTAGATGGCTGTTTTGAGAAGGTAGTAGGGTGAGAGGGGCCTTTAAAAAGGGAAGGGAGGCTGCAATGGGAGGTTACTCCAGGCAGAACAGCTAGCAAGCAAGAGCATTTATAACTGGAGGAGAGCTAAGCCATAGGAAAGGACAAGGAGGACGAGACATTTTCCTGGGAGTGAGAAAGTGGGTGCAAATGCATGAAGGTCCCCGGTGAGCAAGGTGCAGAGAGAGAGCTGCTGGGATTTGAAAGCCAGGCATGATTTAGAGAAGCACTATATGAAGAGGAGGATGAGGGGAGATATAATGTTAGTGACTCAGTCATGCATATGAATAACTTGAGCCACCATGATGGAAATGTCTATTGCAAGCTACTGAGTACGGGAGGTAAACCATAGGAGGGAAAGGATTGCAGATAGATATCCACAGCTTCCCTTCCTTTGCTAATTTTATCCTGCATCCTTTAGTAGATAATTCATTTATTCTGAATGCTTACCATTTGCCAGGCATGAGGCTACCACATCCTTAGCATAATCTCATTTGCCTCAGGGCAAGCCTACTTATCAAGAGGTGCCATGCAAGCATTCTAATAAATATACGGATGGATAAATAGGCCTGAAGAGCTGGCAAGCTGTCTGAGACCTGACAGCTGGGCTTTGAAGCGCGCTGGGTTCTAGTGCCTGGAGTCAAGCCTTGGCTATCCACTCAAGCTTTTTCTTTGGCCAGTGCATCAGTTTGCTAGGGTACCAGGGCAAAGCACCAGAAACTAGATGCTTAGAACAACCTTTGTTGTCTCATAGTTCAGGAGGCTAGAGTCTAAAATCAAGATGTCGTCCAAGATGCCATTAGACTGCCTCAGATGGTGCTGGGAAGATCTGCTCTAGGCCTCCTTCCGAGGTGACGCTGGCTTCTAAGCAAGTAGCAGAGACCCACACTGGCACATCCATTTTCCAGGATGTTTTTCCTTTTGTGATATTCTTTTTATAGAGACGCACTGAGTGCAGATCCCTTTAACTTCATCATGACTTCTCTTAACGAATATATTTGCGTGACCTATTTCCAAATAAGGTCCTGTTCTGAGACACAAGGAACATATGCGTGAGGAGAGGAGCAGTGCGAAGCTAGCACAGGAGCTTGGATGCATCCTGTGTGGCAATGCTCTTGGGCTCTGGCACAGTCTTGTTTGGTGGGTTCCTCTGGCTTTGCTGCTGTCTCTAGGGCTCAGCTGGCCACACACTGCAGTGATAGCCTTGGCTAGATGGGCCAGTGGCTGCCAGGGGCAGGTGCTCTATCCCTGCCAGCATGGCCAGCTGCATCTCTGTTGTCAGCACTGACAGACTGGAAAAGCTGCTGTCAGCACTTTAAAGCAAACCCACATCTTCCATTCGTTGTGTCTCCATATATGGTGCTGGTGTGTTCATAAATGATTTTGAAAATGACTTTGTTTTCATTGAAAATACATCATGATTCACCCCCCTCTTCCTGTATGTGACCCAACTGCCAAATATAAACTGTCTTTGCACTTAGATCCCCACTATTTGGGACTAAGATTATCCACATCCCTTTTCTCTTTTAGAATGCCTCCTAAAGCCAAGGCCTGTTAAACTACTTGCTTGGCAGGTTTGTATGCAGTGGCTTATTTTGTGGGGATCTGTGACTTGAATGATTCTATTAACTCCCCCTAAAAGCAAGTCTCTTTGGTTCCCTCCTCTTTCTGTCTTGGAAGTCTGCAGAGGACACACATAGTCACATTCGCCTTTACTGTATAATTTCCAATCAGCAGCCAGCATAATGAAATCCAATTAATGTGTTAGGCTGTTGTGATTCTAAAATAAATTTCCCATCCCCTGGAGTGCTGAGGAAATTGAAGGAATCAAGGTATTACAGCCAACCCATAATTTGCAGAGAGATTCTTCAATCATTTGAGGTTGGAGATTTGTTCCTGAGAAAACAGAAATAGATCATCTCTCCAGAATGAGGCGTGAGGGGTTCCAATGACCCTTGATTCAGTCCCAGTTCTCGCATGCAATTCTAATGATCCTTCAGTGCAGATACATATGAATTATTAAGTCAGTTAATTAAACACATTTTCTTCTGCAGAAGTAATTAGATGAATAGAGCCCTTGCCCTCTTTTTTTTTTTTTCTTCCTGGCAGTGGCTCTGAGCTGCAAAGAAGTGTAAACATATTGACACAGATGCTAGCCAGAGAAGTATTCCTGTTTCTGTTTGACTTTTAGTGTCATCCTGCCACTGAAAGCTGCCTTCACTTGAGATGGGAGGAGGGCAGTGGGAAGAAAGGAAGGAGATGGAGGAGGACAACAACAAGCCTATGTGCAGCCTCCGTAAAGCATCTCTTCTAGCACCTAAGTGTTCATTCACCGTTTCTCCCTGGCTTTAGGCTTTGCAGTTTATAATTTTATACCACCCCTGCAAGCTTCCAATGGTGAATAGTGAAGTTATTATAACTGTTTGGATTGTCATTCCAAGGTCATCTGTCCTCTCACCCCGTATGCCACACATTTTTAAATTCCAGAAATTAAAGTGACTGTCCAACATTGATGTTCTGATTTTCTGGAGTCATGTTCCCATGACCACCTTTGAAATCCCAGCATCATCTGAGCTGCATAATCAAGCACAGAACTCCCAACATCTCTGGGGATGGAGCCCAGAACTCTGTTTTAAGGTATGTTTTAAGAATCCCAGGTATGTTAGTCAGGATAAAAAAAAGGGGGGCGTTTCTTGTAATAAAGAAGCCATTTGCCTTTCATTGCTGATGTTGTCACTATGCAGATGTTCTGATGTTCAGCTCAGGAGACAAACAACTAAAGCATGTTGTCTTAGTAGGATGTGGTAGAAATCACTGAGCCTTGCCAGTGCCTTGTTTCTAGGATTCACTTAAAAGAACTTCAGAATTTTGCAGAAATTGCTGGCTGCTTTCAAGTAATGATAGTTAGAGAGAAGGTAATAACCCATTCTAATCACCACTGCCCAGACCCCACTGTATCACCTGTGAGATAGGCTTAGTAATAATGACTAATAATAACAGCATAGGGCTTTGAGAGAAGCAAGATGCCATGCAAAAAGTCAAGAATCTTATGGCAATTGTTTTCATAGGAGGACGGTGATGTAATGCTGACTTGAACAGGGCCAATAGAGCTAACCAGCAGAATGAGCTTGAAGAAGGGATGAAAACCACCTTTTCTTAAGAGTGAACAGTGGCTATGTCCGGATACAGTGTATACTCAACAAATTCTGTTTCCTCATTGATCATTGCTTGGCAAGGTTCTCTGTCTCTCTCCTCTCTCTCTCTGTGTGGTGTGTGGTGTGTGTGTGTGTTGTGTGTGTGCTTCATATGTTTCTTCTGGAATGTTTCTCCCATTTATTCTCTCATCACCAATTTTCTTATTTTTAATAATATTTTGCCTTAAAAAGTATTGTGAAGCTGAGGTGATGACTAAGTGGATCCAGGGCTTACATTTTCAGAGGTTTAGTCCATTATCATCATGTAGGACATGGTGTGCAGGCAGACATGGTGCTGAGAAGGAGTGGAGGGTTCTACATCTTGATTCTCAGGCAACAGAAGTGAATTGTGTCACTGGGCATAGCTTGAGCATAGGAGACCTCAATGTCCACCCCCCCCCCCCCCCCCCCTGTGACACACTTCCTCCAACAAAGCCACACCTTTTAGTAGTGCCACTCCCCATGGGGCCATTTTCTTTCAAACCACCACAGAAGGTTATTGTGAAAATTTATATAGATTATCTATACTTTTTTGTTTTGAGACAGTTTCATGTAGCTACATAGTTGGCCTCAATTTGAAATGTAGCTGATGCTGGTCTTGAACTCCTAATTCCTGCCTCAAAATCATAAGTACTGGGATTACTAGTATGTAGTACCACATCCAGGTATAGTTTGAATTTATCCTTAATGCAAATGTCCCTATGTTTTACTATAGAAATCAACGGATGATTATAAAGGACTGTCTTAACCTTACTTTGTTGTGAGGTATCCAGTAGAGAAGACCACTAGGACATGGGACTATGCCAATAGAAAGTCTTTGTTAGCCAGCCAGTGACTACACTTGTGTTTGGGACCCAAGTGCAGTCTTGAGTTCTTTATCAGGATGAGCTTTTAAGTGCAAAAACCATACCTTGGGTTGACATATCCCAGTTAGCAAGAACAGTTAGCCAGAATCAGAACTACTAAAGCTAAAAACAAGGTTAATACATCTAAGGACTTTTCTAGAACTATGAACTTTGATGGATTAGGTCTTTGTTCATGTTATGGCAGGTGGTGCTGCCGATGTGCTGGGATCCAGGCCTGAATGGTATTTCCATCATAGTGTCTGCGACCCTCTTACACTTTTGTGTGTATAATATATGCAGTATGCTACTGTTATTCTATTATATAGTATAAAAGTATTATTTTTGAAAACACATCTGATCCCTCCCCAAAGTGTAGAATAACAATTTTGCTTCTGTTTCTTTGCTTGTGTGGAAATGAAATTTAAAGGGCATAGCAATTTGCTCAGGGTCACAAAGGTGCTAAATTGAGAGCCGTGGAGCTGACCTGATTGACTTTACATTTGCTATCTCTTCCTTGCCTTTGAATCATTCTTCTGAAAGCTTCCTTTTTGTTATCCTGTCCTGGCCTGCATGACAGGCCCTAGGGTGCTCAAGTATGTATGTGTGTGTATGTGTGTATGCATGTGCGTGTGCGTGTGCGTGTGCGTGTGCGTGTGTGGTGTGTGTGTTGTGTGTGTGTTGTGGAGGTGGAGTTCAACTCTTCAAGCTGCACTTCCCATCCTTAATCTAGTCTCCATTCTGCTAATACTTTGTGTTCATCCTAAACTGCACATACGATCACTGCTGCCATAGGGCCTTAAAATGGGTTATGACTTCTAGCCAGTTTGGTACCTACTTCAGTGGGTGACGTCATCAAGATTGTGGCATCTATATGTATGTCCTCTGAAGATATTTGATTATATGTGTCAATGGTTTTGAATATGTGGAGCTAGATTAAATGGTACAAATTCTCTTCTGCTGACCCTCCATGGAGCATGACCAGGACAAATCACTTCTTCTCTGTATCTGACACTGAGAATGACAGAGCTACTGATCTGCAGCTGTCATGAGGAAAGAGTGATTGAGGGAGGATACTTAGGCCAAACAATACTGGCCACTGTCATTCCTTTCCTCAGCTTTGCTGCCTGGTGTCCCGTCTCCTCCCCTCACCCACCATGCTCTGCTTGTCTCCCCTGAGCACCGAAGACTGCCCCTGCTCACCTTACACATGCATTTCCCCCATTTTTCTTATTGTCAACCTAACAAATATTCCATTGGTTTTCGCAGCTTAGTTCAGACATCGTCTTCTTAGAACCATTTATAATGCACTGCCCTCCCTTGTCCATGGGGCCTCCAATATGCCAAAGCAGGTTTTCCTTGTGGCTGTGTCTAGTATTCTTACTGGCTTACTATTGTCTTTTTCCTTGAATTTTAGGCCTCTTGAGAACAAGTCCCACATGGGTCTCTATCTCCAGTCCCAGCTGAGTCTAACACAAGACTCAGGTTTTGATGGGTGTGGCCCAATGCTGCAGAGTGGACGCCAACGTGGGTAGGAATTTCTACTATGAATACTATTTATAAGCAACTGAACCACATTTGCTAATTTGGGATTAGATGGAATTTGTTGACTAGTAGCTCACAGTCCAAAAGTTCTTCTATCCTAGGCCAGTGCTGGGGTATTCATTGCTGGTTTGGGGCATGAGTGCTATCATTCCCAGATCACTGCCAGTGTTGTGTCTGGAAGGAAAACATCTCTCTTGCAAGCTCTGGGCATTGCCTTCTAATTATGCTGCAGTTTTCCACAGTGCAATTTCCCATGAGTGCACCTGACTTTGGGTGGTGTAGGTACCTATGTGTCTAGTCTTCTACATAGGCTTCAAGGAAGGTGGTAAGGGGAAAGCATATTTTTGAGAACACGTGAGCGAAGAAAGTAGGCGTAGCCTATTGCAGACAGATGTTCCAGAGGTGTTGAATGAGCAGAATACAGCACTGGAAGGATTGAGGCTTGTTGCCGTGCTGGTAGACATTAAACCATGCCTTATGTGTTAGAGAAGAGGAGGCTTTCTATGCAGCAAGAGAACTTTATAAAGTGTGGGAGGGGCAGTGCACACATACACAGTGCACATGTGGAGGTTAGAGCACAGCCTCAGATATCAGCCATCACCTTCCACCTTGT
>NW_023505766.1:0-5000 GCF_004664715.2 Peromyscus leucopus | reverse complement strand
AGATTACTCACTTCATTGAACGATCTGATTTTCACCTAAGGCATCTTAAATAGTTTTCAAATTTTGTATAGTAGATAGCAATGTCTTCTCTTTCCAGCATGATTAAAGGAAGACATACTAACCTCTGGGAGTAAAGATGAGAGGTTTGCAAGTACAGGACCCCAAAACCACACCTAGCTCAGGTTTCCTAGAGCTCTGGATGGCTATGAAGTGCCACCATGCATGTTCAAATGTGTCAGCCATAAGTTTATTCTTCTCTCGAAAGGCGAAGTTTTTTGAGTTTGACTGAACAACAGAACCATCCAGAAGACCATTAAAAATATAGATAATCGGTGCATTTGGGGACATGAGGTTCGGTAGGTATAAGGCAGAGCAGAGTACTTAACTTTCCTTCAGAGAATGTATTTGCCTCAGGAGATTGCATAGGGGCAAACACAAGATGAAGACGCTTCCCCATTTTCGTTAAACTCACCAAATAACCATTGCTACTGTGCAGCTCAAGTCCCAATATTATTGCTTTGGAGGGATCTGTGAGAGCTCTCCATCTTGTCTTGAATTGCTATGGGTAGCCTGGTTAGAATTTGTTGTTCAAATGTACTGCTTGATTGGCAAACTCTCAGCAGTCCCCTTTGGCTTCTCTACTGTCCTCATGATTCCTGGAAACCATAATCATTATTAATTGCTTCAACTTTCGGTCAGCTGGATGTTTGTTAAGAATTGTGTATTGTTTCAGAATTATACAGTTTTTTAGAGAAGGAGTCAAAGTTCCTTTGGCTCTGGTTTACAATATGTTGCTATTTATTCCATATAGATTTTAGCACTTGATCTATATAATGAGCATTGCATTGCAAATATTAAAGACATGGTTATCTATATGTATTTTTATCAGTGGATAAAATAATAATACATCAATTTTTTATTTCCATAAATGGCACATACATTTTGAAAATGCAATCTCTATCCTATTTTAGTAGTTTCAGAAATGGCTTGGCAATCGGAGTTTTATAGATATTAGATGCAAATAAAATTATAGGCACTATTAGAAATATTTCTTGGTTTGAAATGTACAAATTTTCATCATATATCTTAAAGAGTGATTAGAGGAGATAGAGTCACCTATGTTTAAGGCAAAAACAGCTTGGGGTTTTACCAATTTGTTTTTTTGCTACCATGAAGCGGATTTGAATAATCCGTTTTCTGCTGTGTAATAACTCTTTCATTTTAAATTCATCATTCAAGTCCAGGACTAACATTGCCTGTGTACTCGTTAAATTTAATACGGCTGTGATTATATCTCCACTTCGTTTTTCTACCCTGATCCTTTTTCTCCATTAAGAAACCCCTCTCTGTTCTTCGCTGGGCTCAGAGCCACATCTGATGGCCAACGCCTGGAGTGACTGGCAGCGCATGCTCACAGACTTACAAAATGTGTGCTGAGGGCCGAGGGGCAGAAGTTACTTACTTACTACCCCTTCTATTTCACACTTGATGTCCTGGCAAGCCACTGATCGCATTATACCCAAAGCTCCCAATTTATAGCGTTTAAGCATCTCCACTGCCTTCTATCTCCCCCCCCCACTTTTTTTAAGAACAGAGCCATTTTTTTTCATTTCCTTCAAAGTTTAGTTGCCTACAGATTTCAGAGCTTTCTTGCAAGAGGCAATTTTTGTCACACACATATACACAGACAAACACATACACACTCACGCATGCACACATGCACACCAATTTTTGCCTTAAGGTACTCCTTGCTCTGTTGTACTTTGTACATGAAGTAGAAGGAGCTGAGCATTGGTTTTTGGCTGCTTACTTAGCTCACAATATTTGCTTCATTCCCCATTCGGCTGGGATCTGGCTCCTGATCCACAGAGACAGGCCGGCAGCTATGCTTATGTTTACATTAACTGACTCTTCTGGGTTTGAGTTCCCAGTTGATAATGCAGGATCCTTAGAACGTGAAGTTGGGTTTCAGACACAATTTAAATCTCAGGATTATAACTCTCATGTGTTTCTAGGAACAATATTTCTGCAAAACAACTCAAATTTCTGGGCCAAGCAACAATCAGAATGTATCTGCATTTGAGCATCTTAGCTCGCTAAGACTTCACTGACCTACTCTACACTTGTTGCCCATGCTTTTTATCCTAGACTCAGTAGCTTAGGCAAGGCATGTTCCTAAGGCAACAGCAAAAGACTGTAAGTTGAAATACAATGAGCTTTATAAAATTTAAGCTTGGAATTGGCTCATTTTCTCTTCTGCTCCATTCTGTTAACCACAGAAGTCAATGGCCAACCCAACATTAAGATGTAGGTTCAGGGGCCTGGAGAGTTGGCTCAGTGGTTAAAAGTACTTGGTGCTTTTGTAGAGACATTCCAGGTTAGGTTCCCAATGCCCACATCAGGTGACTCACAGTAACTTTTCCAGAGGATGAGATACCCACTTCTATCCTTTGCACGCATCTGCACCTGCACACACATGGGGCATGTAAACCCATGCAGGAATATATATACATAAACAAAAAAACATATAACTATTTTTAAATAAGATGTAGGTACGCATACCCTGCCTTTTGGTAAAATCTGCAATCATATGGGATCAGGTGTAGATATAGGCTGGAAGCACATGTGGATATCCAGAAGAATCAAGGCCCGTGATATAGACTATTTCACATGTGAACCTGCAATCATGTATGTGGATCAGAAAACAGAATAGTTCTTGTTTGAGAGGGAAGTTTGTACAGATATGCAGAAGCAGAATTGGAAATACAGAGGTTTCGTAATATCCCTTTTCTCGTGCTAGGTGAGAGTGAGACATGACTGCATTCCAGTTCTTGCTTCTGTGCAAGCTCTCTGAGTATTTTAAGTAGGTCAGCATTTGAATGGATATGAAGTGTGAAATGGCAAGAAGAACTATTTTGCTTTTTTCACAAGGAACCATAAGCACCATCAAGAACTCATATAATCAAAATGCAGAGTGTGGAGCACAGTCCCAGCGGATTTATCTACAAAACACTCCCACACCTAAGGCTCAGTGGACATTGCAAAAGGAGGGGTGGTAAGATTGTCAGAACTGGAGGAACTGGGAGTTTGTGTCTCCTAGTAATATCAGAAGCTACATCCATAAAGTCTCACCAACACAACTGTCCAAAGGTGAGCTGAACAAGGATGACACCAATGAACACTCCAAACAAGACAAAGAAAATCCCATGAGGCCTCAGTCCTACACCAAGAACTACAAACAACTGGAGAAAGTTGGGAACAAGAGGGGTGGCCTTCCCCAAAGAAGAGCACTGCTGTTCATTGTTCAGTGTCAAATGGTCAGCCCTGAAAACATATGTACAGATAGCATTATGCAGACTTGACAGGCTATATTTAGGAATATATATATATGTATATATATATATATATATATATATATATATATAGAGAGAGAGAGAGAGAGAGAGAGAGAGAGATAGAGATGTATATGTTCCTATTTTCTGTCCACCTAATCCACCAGCTGCATCCTTTATTGTCAAAGTATTTACTCTAGTCCTGCATCATCTTTACCTAGTGGTCATCGTATCTTGCTTATTTCTTCCTAATCAAACTCCCTGAATCCTCACTTGACCCCCGAGACTCCACCCTTAATAGCAGCTCAAATGATTTTACAAAAGCATCATCAGTCATTTCTCGCCCCTGCTGAAAGTCTCACGCCAGCTTCCCATCACACGTCTAATGAGCATGTGCATTTTGCTTGCTATTTCTCACCACTCAGCTTTCCCCACCTATTCTCAAAGGGAGAGGCTTCAACTGATTGTATTGTACCTGAATCAATAGACCCGCTCCTCCTCTTCTCATCAAGTTTGTTAACCTTCATTTCTCCATAGTACTTACCACTATTTTGAGTTATATACTTATTATTTACTTTGTTTTACCTCTGTCTATGCCATGAGAATATAAAAATCCATGAACCCAGAGATGCCGTTATTATGTTATTATATTCTCATCTCTTTGAACAGATCATAAGGTATACAATAAAGATTTTTCCAAATTACTAAAAAAGTGTATCTTGAGGCACATGGAATTCAGAATTACTATACTGCACAAATCTTTTGGGCTCCAATCGTTACAAACTTCTGAAATTCAAAACAGATAAGCCTACAAATGCTGGATATTTTACAAAATTTTTTAAGGCACACAGAAACAATTACTATTTCTATACATACAATCTGGAAGGTAAGAATTGGGGGCTCTGACTTAGTTGGTAGTAAGATGTGTAGCTGACCTTCTTTGATTGTATTAGAATAAAAGATACCCATATAATTTTTCCTTCCATCCCAACCTTCCATTTTCATTCATCCCATGTCAGCTTGGTGTTGCATATAATCACTTCATTAATTCATTGAACACAAATGGTAGGAGCAAGACTTTGCATGTCAGAGAATAATTCTGTTCAGCATTCCATCTCTCTTAGATGGAAAGAAGTAGATTCCTACATCAGCCTTTGAGAAGGAAAGATGTGTGACATCTGGATAGGACCAGAAATTTCTGCATCCTTTTGGCCTGAACAGGGCTTGCCCACATTCACACAGGAAAGGTTTGTGTGTGTGAGGTGCCCAGAGCCTGCTGCATGCCCTTGTCCTTCACTTCAGCACGTATGAGCATTCCTTCAGGATTACTCATGTTAACTGCAAATGCGGGTCTTCCCCTTTTGGATGCTTTAACCCAGATATGATCCATCACTGAGATCCAGAGACAGGCGCTCTCTAGAGAGCTCTGCACCATGCACACACACTGTTCTTCCTCAATCTCTGTGGCTGCTGTTGGCCACTTCACTGACACTGGTCAACTTCTGCTGTATAGTAAGTAACCCAGCAAAAATAATCACCATCCTGTGTGCACAGTTTTTCTTCTCATCTTAGCCTCCTGCAGGCAGGTCTTTGTCGACTTTCTTACCACTCTCTTCTGTTTGTGTTTGCATTCTGTATTAAATGTCAGAGCCAGGGTGCCCTAGAGGC
>NW_023505765.1:0-33000 GCF_004664715.2 Peromyscus leucopus | reverse complement strand
ATCTTGTTCCTGATATTAATGGAAATAGTGTTAAAACTCCTCATGAGTGACCATTACTCTCTCAGTCTTCATCAGAGGTGTTTCCTTTTGCAGTACTAGGCAGTAAGAACAGAGATCCCACAACAGTCAAGTGTCAGAGAATAAGGGACTGTGGAATGCTCAGCCGTAAATGGAATATCTATTTCACACCAGCTCTCTCCAAGATTCAGGGATTATTGTGTGGAACAGGGTTTAGAGTGTAAGTGACAGAGACACTGAATAAAACACTACTTTCTGGACAAAACAGGGCAGTTGCACATATGGACTCAGAGTGGCAATGACAGAAACCACAATACCTATATAAATTCAAGGCAAAAAAAATCCCTGGTAGGTCAACCATACTTCAGTGGAGGGCCACACACACGAGTATGTGAGCAGCAGAAACTGGCTCTAAGATTGAAAAATAATGAGGATCCAGAGCTGGGTGAGTAGGGAAGGAAGGTGGGTATGGGAAGAGTTAGGTGATGTGGATATGAGATGATTTTGGGAAGGTAACTGAACATAATCATACATGATCATGTATACCCAAGGATATTCTCAAAGAATCAATAAAGATATTTTTAATTAATTATTTTAATTTTATAAATTGCACCATAGATTATTCATTCCTTTCACTCCATAATGACTACAAAGGTTCTGTTGTAAAAGACCATTTTGATGTAACTAAACAGGTTTGAGTTACTGAAATGAGCAGTTTACTTTGGCTTTTGATCATTTCAAGTAAAATGATCCAATGGTCATTTAATAAACCGAAGTTTTGAGTCAAATTTGGTGCCTGCCATGTGCCTTTAATCCCAGGATTCGAGGGGTAGAGGAAGGAAAATTAGGAGTCAAAGACTATTCTTGGCTGCATAGCAAGTCTGAGGCCAGTCTGGGCTACACTAAACCCCATCTCAGAAACCAATAGCCAGGAGTTTTAAATTTATAATGTTCCTAAAAATATAAGTTACATAAAGTTAGATAAAATGTTGGATCACAAATGACATTTGGAAGATAAGTATATAAATGTGTCTAAATCACCTGGATCATTGTGAATGTTCAACAATATTGTGTACAATGTGAGAACTAAACAAATTTCTGACCTACTTTTGGTACATAGAAAATGTTGATGATGTGGACAAATGGTGGTTCTGGGGTCATTCTCTTGTAGGTCAAGTGACAACATTAAATGTGTACATTTAAACTAAGCTGGCATGTAGAATCAGAGGGTTGCTGGCAGTGGTGCGCTTGATGACCCAGCTGCCTCTGACCTGCAGACACCGAAAGCATCAGTTGCTTATCTACAAATATATGGACGCAGCAAACAGCGAAACAACTCACAATTCGCCACTCTGACTTACATCCAAGGAGTGTCTTGAAAAATGGAAATAAGCGATTGCAAGTTTACATGGAAGAAGGAAGAAATGCATTAAGGTTTTAGATATCAGAAGGATATCCTTAACTAGGTTTTCCTCTAGTTATTGGAGTATAAGCTCTGCAACCCAGGTCCATATGCAAATGTTAGAAAACCTCACTACTTGCAGAATTAATAGATACTGGAAGAATGTACAACTCATCACATGTCCCAGTGTTGGTAGCATCCACATTCCCATATTATCCACTTACATGCATTTCATTATCAGAAATATAATCTAGCAAATGCCAACGATAGTCATTTAATAAATGTTAATTGAACAAATAAAAATTTGTGAGGAAAAAACCTGTTATCCTTTTATGTTTGAATGCATGGATGATTCATCTATTTATTACATATTTACTAAGTATACATTCTGGGTCAAGCGCTGTCCTAGGACAATGGGTGAGGACAGACACAGTGGAAATGAGGTCTCACTTTTGTCTCTCACATCCTGATTTATCAGAGCCTGTCCTGATGGACCACTGTATGGATTGAACAGCTTAGTGACTATCATGGGGCATTTGGTAAATATTTCAAAACATGCAGGTTCTAAGACAAGATATATTCCCTAAAAAAACATACATACATACAAGCAGCATCCTGACTAAGCTGGTTGTATTTATGTATTTAGATATGTGTGTATGTATATATGTGTTTGTGTGTGTGTAACAATTAAGGGTAGAAAAGACATGAATTTGAAACAAAAAAGGAGGATATATGGGAGGGATTCAAGAAAAGAAATGGGAGGGTCAATGGTATAATTATATAAAAATCTCAAAAGAATGAAATAAACAATTAAAATATTCTTAATAGGCCATTGCTACATCATTAATAATAATTCTTATTGCCCTAATTACATTTTCAAAAGAAAAAATAGTAATATATTCAGATATTTAGAGAAGACCCTGAAAGAGTAAATTAACAGATACAGCATCTGAAGATTCCTGAGTGATAATAATGGAGAGTTAATTTTCAGGTGCTGCTTTTTCTGTCCATTCTCATTTTTGATAGGCACATAGTAAGTGTACTCTTAGGAAGCTCAGAGTGGCAGCTGTTCTCCTATCCAACCGTACCCTATACTTTTCAGTCATCTTCTCTCCATCCCCCTCTCTATTAACCTTCCAGGCTCTGGTAACTTATTCTATTCTCTGTCACTTTGAAATAAATGGTTTAACCTCTACATAAATGTGGCAACCTCTGGTTGATTGACTTATGTTCCTGACTACTTTGTGTAACATGCTACCCTCTAATACCATTTGTCCTACTTAGATCTACATAAAACATCATGACCAAAAGCAACTTGGGAAAGAGAGGTCTTTTTAGTTTACAGACAGATACCAATCAAAATGCATCATTGAGGGAGGTCAGGGCAGCACCTGGAGGCAGGGCAGAAGCTGACGCACAGACTATGAGGAGTGATGATTACTGACTTGCTCCCTATGGCTTGCTCAATTTGAAGGGTTTTTATTTTGGTTTGTTTGCTCGGTTGGTTGGTTAGTTGGTTTGGTTTTTGAGACAGGGTTTCTTTGTGTAGACCAGGCTGGCCTCAAACTCACTGACATCCCCCTACTTCTGCCTCCCAGTGCTGGGATTAAAGGCATGCACTCCCACTGCCTGGCTCAATTTGCTTCCTTATGCACCCAGGATCATGGGCATAGCACTGTCCCCAGTGGTCTGGATTCTCCCATATTTCAAGAAAACACCCCGTGTAGCTGAAGAAAACTTCAGCTACACCCACCTATTTGCCTACAGGTCAATCTGATGATGCAGGCATTTTCTTAGTTGAGTTCCCTCTTCCCAGATGACTCTAGTTTATGTCAGGCTGACAGAAGAACTAGCCAGTGCACCATGGATGCTGCTGTAAATGACAGAATTCTATTCTATTTGATGGCTGAGTAATATTTCATTGTACACATGAGCACTACCTCTTCTGTATCTTGACTGCTATAAACGCGACTGTAGCAGCACATGACTACAGATAGCCATTTACCATTTGATTGCATTTCCTTGATGTGTATCCCAAGTATTAATCTTCATCAAACTGTAGCTCTAGTTCTAGTTTTTTGAATAATCTCTATACTGTTTTTCCATAATTACTCTGCTACTTTCCATTCTAGCCCACAAGAAATGTGTCCCCCCGCCATTTTTTTTTTTGACTGAGCATAACACATGCCTATAATCCCAGCATTGAGGAAACAGAGTCAGGAGTATTAAGATCAAGGCCAGCTTGGAACATATAAATGAAGGAATGAGGAGGAAGATGAAAAGGGAGACACTCAGTTTCCACATCCTTCTAACCAGTGTAGGTAATGTTCATTTCCTATTGCAATGTTGCACATTTTTTTATGTATTTGACTAATTGTGAATATTTTCTTCCATCTGTAGGTTGTCACTTCAACTGTTGAATATTCATTTTTCTTCCTTATTTTTTTTTGTTTGTAAACTTTTAAATTATATTTGTTATTTTTGTATGTATGTATGTATAGAGTTGGACACATGTAGATGCCAGAGCACAACTTGTATGAGCAGCTTCCCTTCAGTCATATGTATCCCAGAAATAGAACTGAGGTCATCAGACTTGGTGGGAAGTGTCTTTACCCACTGAGCCATCTTGCCAGCCCTATTGGCTGTTGCTTGTGTGTAGAAGTGACTTGGTTTCTTGTCATCCTAGCTGTCAATATTCTTTCTATTGCCTATGTTTTAAGAGAAATGAAGCAAAGTTGAGTTGAATTACTTGGTTGATATCTAGATAGCTTGTCTGAAAAGTATGAGGGGGAGAATTGGGCCTACAGTAGACCAATAGATTGAAGCTTCAAATGACTTAAGTAGGGTGGTGTTGGAAAGGATAAAGAGTTGTGGAAGCATACATATTACTTTACCAAGATTTAGAGCTAATGTCTGCATGTGAGAAGAGTAGCCTATCTCTGATAGGCTCCCAGCCTTAGAATTTTAGAATGCTCCCCAGAGAACAAATAACTAGGAAATCACAGAGGCCGATGACATGGTAGATCCTCCCTTGCCACCAGAACTGAGCCCTGGCTGGCCTTGCTCTGCTCTGAAAGCAGCTGGGAGCAAGGGTTCAAATGACTTACCTGGGCCTAGACCAAACTAGATTTTTCTGTTAGTAATGGGAATCGAATTTGAAATCTTAAGCTTTTACATTTATCTCCCAGTAGATTTTCCAGTCGATGACCTTTAACGTGTCACCCTCCCCCTTGCTTTCCATGACTAAGTGTATTTGTGAGGACAACTGAAACTTTAAATCTTCTACTTTCATTGCCAGTAAAAGCAGCAGAAATGACAGCAATAAAAAGTCTTGGCCTTTTTTTTTAATTGAATCAACGACCAATCATTTCATATCAAGTAACATCATGTGACAATAGTCAATGGTCTGTAGCACCATTATCACTAAAGGGCAGCAACAATTTCATTATAAAATCTTCTGAGGCAGCTTGCAATTTGGCTGTTTTAATTAAACCTCACTAGCCCAGATTGCAAGGGAATTTTCGTACTGGGAATTTTCCACAGAGCTTCACTCTAAAACAATGCTCCACTTTGGATCTGATGTCAGGAATTATAACATATTTAATGCCAGATCATTGGCATAACAGCGATCTTGAGTGACAGCCTGGGTGTTTGGGAAATTAAATTAAAATGGGTATTCTTATTTATGTCCTCAACTGTCAAGTCAGGACGTGTACCCTTTGATTTTTCAACAGTGTTCCATCTTGGAGACAGCAGGACAACATCAACAGTTTATTGTGTGTTGGCAGGAGGCTGAGCTTGACCTTCGTTTTTGTTTTTGTTTTTTAAGATTCCAGTGGCTAGACAGACAGCTCACGGTTAAGAATACATACTATCCTTGAAAGGGACTGAAGTTTTTGTTCCTAGAACCCAAATCAGGTAGTTAACAGCCCCCTACTCTAGTTTCAAGGACTATGATACCTTTTACCTCTTTGGGCAACTGCACTCATATGCACATACCAAACACAGACCCTATATACAATTAAGGTAATAAAAATATCTTAAACATCCCAGATGAGGACAAAGATAATAATGAAATGGTAAGTTTGCTGATGTAGACTGAGGCCATGGAAGCATAACTGTCTCAAGTAATGTTTCCTGAGCTCAGTCTCTCTGTTCAGGTAATTTAGGATGTACTAACAACAGTCTCTTCTTGACTGATTGTTTGTGCTGTGCTGGCCACTGGACAAAAACTACACAAGGAAGTTAGTTGATCTTAGCCAGAAAACAGTGGTTTTTCTCATGTCTTTGTGATTCTGGGACCCATGTTTTAACTATGATTATATCAAGGTGCCCCTTTTCATAAGCTACTCACCTTTAGAATTATAAAAATTCCTTTTCTGAGAGAAAATTGGGTGAAGTTTTTAAAATTGGAATTTTAGGTATTTTTCATATATTCTTAAATGACATAAACAATGGGGTACCATGTAATGTTTCGATACATGTGAATATTGTGTGTCCTTCAAATCAGGGTTAACATATTTACCACCTCAAACCCTTACAGATTCTTTGGTGAGAAAATTTAGGATCACTCCTTAGCATTTGGGAAACTGAACATTATCATTATGCATCCTATGGAAGCACACTACATTTTCCTGTTTTCATATAACTGTGCCAATTGATTTACCTTTCTCTGTTCCTCTGGACAAGGCTCCCTGGTCTCTGGTAACTAGCATTCTGCTCTCCACTTCTGTGAGATCAGTTATATACAGGTTTTACCAATGAATGTGTTCATTCTGCTTTTCTCTGGAATATATATATATATATATTATATATATATATATTATTATTGCTTATGGTACTATGTAAAAAATGAGGTGCATGTGAAATACTCACTTTATCTGTTTTTAGCTTATAACCAGTTTTAAAACAATACAACCTTACAAAGGTTAATTTTACTGATATTTATGTTTCATTTTATGATATGACTGAGTATGTGTGAAATGCAGATGAAAGAAAGAGGGAAGCTAGTTTGATGAGTGTGGGGGCCCACAAAGAGTCCATAGTATGGCCTTATTACATCTTGACTCAAGGTCAGAGTCCAAGCTTGTTTTGCCCTGCAAGACTGCATAATAGGATATTTTGGCCAAAGGCGTAGTTACCAGGTGTCTTACACTTTAAGGCCTAACTACAGGATGCTTTGCTGCAAGGCATGGCTACTAGAAGTTTTGATAATTAAGGAGGTGTTTACACTTGTCTGTACTTTGTACCTTGAACCATGGTGTCCTTGAGAGGGGGAGGTCTTTTGCCATTCTCCTTGCTGGTGTATAAAAAGCCCATGAGGAATAAACTCAGGGTGACTGTCCTCCAGAACTTACTCTGTGTCTTTGTCTTTTTCTTTTACATCTACATCTCTGTTTTTTCAGACCTATTATTCTTCAGTCCACACTCACCTATATCAAGGACTGTCCAGAGGTAAGGGAGGAAGAAGGCATGGAAAGAATCTCTAGAAGCAGGGCTTTGAAAGAACAGGGTACAATCTTTGATCAATACTTCTTAGAGCTTTCTCTCTTTGCATCCCCATCCATCTTTTACCATGATCAATTTCTCATTTCTATTGATTTCATTCACTTTGCCTTCAAACACACACACAGCTCTTTCTAGACATGAAAAATAACTTCCCATGATCTTGAACTCTCATTGGTAGAATTAGTGATTGATCAGATAGTTAGGATCTGAAAGTCCATTAACTGACACATCAGTTAATCATTCTAGGATTCCAAAGTATCACAAAAGGGGCTCTTTCTCTTACTAGAAAACTTTCTCAATTATTGGGATGAGCATGCGCAGGTGGATATCTGAGATCACATTTTATGATGATAAATTAATTAAGACTAGAAATCTTCCAGACCAGTTGTTTACAGCATTCTGTAGATAGATTAATCAGCATAGCAACTACCTCCTTTATTTGCAGTAACTTTTCTTTATTGTTTTTATGGATTGAATTTGTTATCTTCATTTTCCTCTGCCCACTCAATATTAGTTTGGTACAATGCTCCCCCTTCTCAGCCTGCACCTTTTAATGTCACCAATCACCAACTATTTCCCTGTTCATAAATCAAATGTTTCCTTAACCCCATGCTTTCTTTTCTTAGATATATACAAATATATGAAGATGATATAATCTTTTATGCTTCTTTTTCTTTTGTGTGTATGTATGCATGTGTTTCAAGTGTGTGCAGATCCACACGTGTATGCATGTGCACATCTCTGTGTGTGGAGACCAAGGGTAAGCTAAAGTGTTATTTCTAAGACATGACGCATCTAAGCTGGCTGGCCAGCAAGCCCCAGGAATCCATATGTCTTCAAATCTCCAGAACTGAGATTACAAATACACACTATTATGCTTGCCTTTTTTTACATAGTTTCTAGGCACGGAGCCAGATTTTCATGCCTGCAAGGCAGGTTCTTGGGCAACTGAGCTTCTCTCAAGCTCCTTGACTTCCTTTCCCTATGCTTAAGCTATTTCTTTCTAGAACTGCAATTGAAATCTGGATTCTAGTTCTGAAGCTTCATTTCAAATTGAAAGGGCTTTGTTAGAAACTATGTCTCTTCCATCAGATGAGGTCACTGAATTTGGTGCTGGCTATTTAGTGGCAACCTGAGGAGCTGCCTGATGATATATCTGCCAGTCACAGACTGCATTATTTTCAACCAGATTTATAGCCTTTACCATGTGTAATATGGGCTAGCTTTTTTGTGTTTGATGCACACATAGTAAGAAACATTGAATGTTATTCATTTAATCACTCTATATCCTTTTTTAAAATTCAGTCAGGTATGCTCTTAGTTCCTCTGTTTATAATGAGGGCAGACTAGTTTCATCCACTAAGTGTGAATGCTAGCTTTCTTGAAGGTCTACCTCCCTTATCTTAGTGAGGTGAGTACTGGTCCCTTGATTTTACCACAGAATCTTTCCTACAAGGCCTGAGTGACAAAATCCTTCCTGTAAGTACAGAGACGGTCTGCTCAGAGGTTGGTTACATTTCCATTTTTACTTTATGTAACAACACTCATAGGGTAACTGAATGCCCTGAAACTAGTTGTCAAGTTAATTATAGAAATAAATTCCCTTCATGCTTTTCTGTTAAGAATTATACAAATCCTATATGTATTGCTTGGCCACAGAATAAAGAGATTCAGATTGTGTCCACACTAAGAAAAAATAGTAGGAAATAGGGTAAGCAATCTCTGTGATGACTGATATATCAGTACGATGCTATATACACAAGTGGTATAACAGATTTCTAATATTACCAATTCAGTTACTTTTATAAAAGATAGTCTTAGAGAGATACCTGCTTAGAGAAATAAATTCTTGACTTTTATTCCTGCCTTTCATGATAATTTTCCAATAGAAGTGACAGCTTCAAAAATGAATGCCACTGACTTGAACAATAAGCCCAAACGAAAGAAATGGTACATAACGAGGTACTACATCTGTGGTGGTTTGAAGGAAAATGGCCCCAAAGGGAGCGGCATTATTAGCAGTGTGGCCTTGTTGAAGTAGGTGTCACCTTGTTGGAGGAAGTGTGTCACTAAGAGGGTGGGCTTTGAGAGCTTTGAGTTCTCTTTTGCTCAAGCTTCGCTCAGTGTGATACACAGTTCACTTCCTGTTGCCTGTATATTAAGATGTAGCCAGCACCATGTCTGCCTGCATGCCACCACCATGCTCCTCACCATGATAATAATGGACTAAACTTCTAAAACTATAAATCTCAACTCAACTCAATGTGTTCCTTTATAAGAGTTGCCATGGTCATGTTGTCTCTTCACAGCAATAGAAACCCTAAGACAACATTTTTAAACTTTAAAGCCATACTAAATTTGACATTTTGATTTCCTAAGAATGTGACCTGAATATGGATTCAGTAGTCAAAAAAGCAATTACATTCATTTCATGTAACTATTGTTTCAATAGATCTGGTGAGAACTGAGTTTCTATAGCTGTGCATATTTGATAAGAAATGAAATAATATATATGAGCATATTTAGTAAACTATAGTTTCCAAATAACTTAATAACAGTAGCTATTATTTCAGATACAATTACAATTCGTGCTCTCTCCATTTCTAATATAAGAAAGAAGGAGTCTGCTGTGGAATTTATCAGTCAGGACCAGAGAAAAGAAGGAAAAGGTTCACTAACATCAAGAAATGAAGGATAGTTCATGAAGGGAAGATTATAAGATGCAGGCAGAGGGGGCAAGGGCAAGGAGAACCAGTGAAGGAAGATGAAGTACTAAACAGCCAGCAAGAGAAGGAAGCCATTTTCCCCTATGTCTGAAGCTGTCGGAGGATAGAGAGTGACAGAGAGAAAACAGAGATAGACAGAGACAGTGAGACAGACAACAAGGAGTTGGGTCTTTCGTAGAAATAGAGCCAAAGAAATAAAGCAATGTTCTTTAACTGTCACCTCCCTTTACTGGTATCTTCTAGTGTTGAGACTCACTGGAAATCAGATAACACAGTTCTTGATGCAATCTATGTAAATGGTCTCTGAGTACAGAGCAGGAAAGAAAATGGCCTGGCATGAAGTTGCTCTGTGGGAGCAAATTAAGGCTAAAATCTGTCATTTTACATATCCTGGGAAATTAATCACAGCAATTTGTTTGAAAGGCAAGCATCATATATTTCCACAAATCAATGTGGCTAAGGCATAAATGGCAGATATAATATTAAGGAACCCGTGTCTGTCACTGACAAAGAAGCCATTATGTATAAACTGACAGCATGACTATTCCATGGTATGGTTTAGGGGAAGGTTTTTTGTAGATATAAGAGAGAGAGCAGCCAGAGGATCTAGAAGAATCCAGAGAAGAGAAAGAAAGTAGTTGACTGAACAGGCCAGTAGAATAGACCTGTTCAACAGAAAAATAGGAATAAAGCAGAGAAAGAGAGGGCGTGGGGGAGAGGGAGATCATGGGAGAGGAGAGATGTTGGGCATGAGAGGGAGACAGAAACAAAGAGAGCATAGCTAAAATAATAGTGTATAAGGAGAATGAGTAGCTGAGGGAAGGGAACCGTGAGCTGGGGAAGTGTAGGGTAAGAGAGAAGGCAAGAAGAGCTAGAATATTAGCATAGACTTGAAAATTTGTAACAGATACTTGTAATGTAGAGGGAGCCTAAGGGCCAGCATGCACTATGATATGCTAATGGGCACCATAGATAACCATTTGTCCCTTCGTCCTTTTGGAACTTGGGGGAAAAGGAGTTTTCTTGGACCTGACACATTATACTGCATATGAATGTACATCTAGCTCTCAGACTGAGCCTGCACTCAATTGCCAGCCTCTGTCCACTTGAGATTAACTTTTATTAGTCAAGAATCATGCCTACCCTAAAATACCACCAACCATTCTGACAAATCAAATGCTTCTGTGTACCTTATATATCACCTTCTTTCTATTGCACATATTAGATGATATCCTAATCTTTTCCCCATTTCAAGCTATTTATTTTGGACCCGCAGCTCAGTTATTTAATGGGATCCAGAAAAGCTATATCTTGTCTCTGTGAACTCATTGAAATTGGAGCAAGGGAAAAATTATAGAAGGGAATTCTACAGATGCTGTCTCCAAAAAGAATCTTTAAAACTATGAAGACAGAGTTGCTCTGAGTATGTGATTGTATCATGACTTCTGAAGTCTGTGATACTGTAAGTTGAAAACCTGTCAACCCTGGTGTCACATCAAAGTACACAGCAACTATCTTTATGGGCCACTACTGACTTTAATGGTCTCTCCTGAAAAGTGTCAACAGAATGGTTGTTTCATAAAGGCAGAAGAGTTCATAGCTTTTGGAATTTACACCAAAACTGCTGTGTAGGGAGTGTTAAGCTGTTAAAACTTTGTTTCTTTAAAACATATTTAAAGGTATTGGCCCTTATCTTTGCCTTGGTATAAACAGAGATTTTAGATAATAGCTCTGAGCAAGTTTGCTAAGGTGAAATTACTTGAAGGAGGCATAATTTAGCCTCTGCTTTCCTCTGTCTCATTCTCCCCAACAATCACTGTGTTCATGAGCAAAGCAGATATATACCAAAAACAGACACCTTCTTACCACCATCCAGACTGCCTTCTTAACTCGGAGATCTGTTCTCTCTCCCCAGAATACTCTCTCCTGTATTTTCCTATCCCATTACTTGTCATACCATGCTACATTTACTATTTTAATGACACAAGAGCAAATACTCTGAGAACAAATGCTATTTCTTAATTTTTGTTATTGAATCCCAAAGATTTTGCTCAGTGCCTGACACATTATAGCCTCCCAGTGTTAGTTGAACTGATAAGAATGTGCAGCAAAGAGTAATGGGAAAAGCATTGTTCACCAGTGTTTATGCCAAAATTAGGAATGATCTCATTGTGAGAGGATATAAAAATTAGGAGGTGTCTGAATAATTCAAAACAGTACAACATAGATAATTGGTACATTTTGCAGACTACATATTTACTGGACTACAGTGAAGAAATGTTTGCTACTAATGCTTTTCAAATTTGACGCCTATCAAAGTCCCTTCAGCCACATATCATAATGATCAAATCAGATCTTCTGAGTCAGCATGCTGCAGTTGGCTCTGAGCAGTGTTTCACTGACCTCACCTCTACCGGTGGCTCAATGCCAGAAAAGGATGTGTTCAAATCCTGCAAGACCCTATGGCTCTTTCAGGCCTTGTGATCTTGGAACAGGATGAGTCATCAATATTTTTGAGTTTTCAAATTATATTTGTAAATGTTCATAGTTTTATGTTATAATTTTTATGACTTGTAGACTAATCCCTGGGGAGGTTTAATTTTCCTTGGCTGTTCAGTATTGCAGGGTCTTATTCACTTGGTTAATTTTTAATTGAAGAATCATGCCTCACTATTTCCAGGCTGAGTTGAGGCATTTCTGTACTGCTTCCCATGGGGAATTCTCATTAATATCTTTTCCCTGTCATCCCCAGGGACTACCAATTTTCATATCCTCCAGTCATAGTATTCCGTTGAGAGAAGACAGAAAATTTGGGAAAGCAAACACAGCTGAGCAGGATTGAGGTGTACTGGTGGTAGAGCATTAAAGTCTGCTTTTGCATGCTTAAAGGTATGGATTTAATTGTGCATTCCAGGGGAATCATCTCACATAGTTCTGCCTCTTTGTTGTCATAATCACTTGCTTTTATTGAAATTGCTTGCCTGTAGAGTCAGGCATGTAATTTCATCAGAGATCTCTGCCAAACTCCTAGCATGAATCCAAATTTTGAAAATGAATGTGAGTCATTTGATCAGATGTTCTGCTGATTTAATCTACTTAGATTTGTTATTAAAACTGAATGAGTCATTTCCCCTAACAACTGTAATCAAACAAATGATCTTCAGCAATAGCCTTCTCCTGATGGTACCTGTAACCCTCTATTTCTATGATCAATCAGAATCTTTGTACAAAGCTGATGGAAAATGTCTTTTTGTATGCTGTGAGAATATGTTGCTCTGATTGGTTGATAAATAAAGCTGTTTGGCCAATGGTGAGGCAGAATAGAGTTAGGTAGACATTCTAACTAGAGAGGAGGAAGGAAAAAGGCAGAACAGAGGAGACAACTGCCAGCTGCCACCATGAGAAGAAAGATATAAAGATACTGAAAAGCCAAGAGCTGCATGGAAAAGTATGGATTATAGAAATGGGTTAATTTAAGATGTAAGAACTAGCTAGAGAGAAGCCTGAGCCAGTAGGCCATATAGTTCATAATTAATAATAAGCCTCTGTGTGTTCATTTGGGTTTGAGCAGCTGCGAACCATGAGGCTATGGGAGCCATGTGGCACAGGAAAACTTTCAGTTACACAAGGCTGCATGAAATAATAGATATAAAAGAAACATAAACATTAAGAGAGATAGTGTATTTGTCATCTACTGCTTATAATGAAATGACCACAAAATTAGCAGGCAGCTCACACATGCATAGTTGACAGTTTTGATAGGCCAGAAGTCCAGTAGGTATAGGTAAAACAAGTGCTGGCTTTGGAAGGCTCACTCAGGATTTTGACAGAATCCTATTCTTTGCATTTGGACAACTGAGATTACCTTTCCTTGCTAGCTTCTGGCTGCAAATCTAACTGAGCTCTTAGAAGTTGATCTCAGCCTTGCATTGACTATGTCTAATTTCATGGGCAGCTATTGGACACTGAATTCTGTTCACATTTCAAATCTCTTTGATTTTTGGTCCCTATTAACAGCCAGATAAAATGGTGTCTATAATTAGGACAGGCCCACCTGTACTACTTAGCTAAGTCAAAATATTAGGTTTTCAAAATATCTCACAACAGTTCACAGAGAATGTAACTTAATAAAGGGAAGAGAGAAGTCTTAAAGACACGTGTTAAAATTTGCTATAGCAGATATGGACATGTTTAAATTTAAAAAAATACTATTATGACTTGGCAAATATATAATTATATTATTCAATTAGGTGATCATATGGCTTCTATCTTTTGGAAAAATTATATTGTGACAACATATGTCATTGGAAAATATACATAGGATAGAAACCATATTATAATTATATTAAGTTAGTTAACCTTTCTCATTGTTGTGACCAAAAGCCAAATGGAAAACATTTTATGTGGCACAACAGTTGGATATCAATATGTCTCAGCAGGAAAAGGCACTTGCTTTCAAACCTGATGTCATGAATTTAATTCTCAAATACTCTGGTAGAAGGAAAGAACTGAGTCTCAAAAGTTGTCTCTGACCTCCACTTATTTGCCTTGGATGTGGGCATCCAAATCTAAACAACATAGGCTCTTGATTTGGGGTGCAGATCCAGAATTTGGGGCAAGTTCTGAAATAGTGAGCAGAAATATGGGATAATAGCCCATAGTAGCACCAAGAACTTTGATTCAAAAGTAACCTTATCTGTCAGAAACTCCTTATGAGTTGTGATCATTGAGAAGACATATTCATCACAGTGTAGACCCATGTGATCTAGAGGAAGTGAATTTAAGGATATATTGGTCATATAGGAAAGAAAATATGTACATTTAATTCACAAGAAAAGTCAACAGGGATCTGAAGTGCAACTGCCTTCCACGACCTCAGTTAAAGACTTTCCTTTTCTTACACACTTCTGGAAACTTTATAGAATAATTCTTAAACATGTCCATCTGAGAAACATTGTTGAAAGGCTTGCTCATTAAGCTGGAAGTTCACACAAGCTTACACAGTTTATATTCCTGTGTATTTAAATAAGTAAGAAGGCACCTCAAGACATTGTCAAATCAAATAGCCAACTAATAGTTGATTAAATGCAAATGATTCTGAACTGGAAATACAGAGCAGCAGAGCTTTAGCCTCCAAGGCAAGACTATCAAGATAAAGCACTAGAAAATTATCATACAGTTATGCCTCAGAGTATTTCTTCAATGTCTGTACTACCAAAATTAACCTACAGATTCAATGAAATACCCATCAAAATGCTGATGTCATATTTCACAGACATACAAAAACATCCATGGGAGCTGGAAAGATAGATTGTTCAGTGATTAAGAGCATGTACTACTCTTCTGAAGGACTAGAATTTGGTTCCCAGCACACGTGTCAAGTAGGTCCCAACCACCTGGAATTCCAGCTGCAAACGTTTCTGATGTCCTCTTCTGGCCTTTGTAGGTATCCACACTCATGTGACTATCACAATTTTTTTTTAAAAAGACGATGAATAGCCAAAGTAATTGTATGGAATAAGAACATAACTGGAGGTATCATAATACCTGACCTCAAATTATACTAAAGCCTAGAACTGGAATAAAAACAAGTAGACTGTGGTAGAGCAAGTGTCCTTGTGATATGATGGAGCATACTTGGGGATATATCCAAGAGTGGTATACCTGAGTCTTGAGGTAGAATAAGTCCCAACTTTCTAAGAAACCACCATATTGATTTCCATTGTGGCTGTTCTAGTTTGCTCTCCACCAGCAGTGGAGGAGTGTTCCTCTTATCCACATCCTCCCAGGCAGGAGCTATCACTTGTCATTTTGATCTTAGCCTTCTGACAGGTGTAAGATAGAATATCATGGAAGTTTGCATTTACATTTGCATGACTAAGGATGTTGAACATTTCTTAAGTGTTTCTTGGACATTTGAGATTCCTCTATTGGGAATTCTCTGTTTAGAACTGTATTATTTGATTCATTGATATCTATACATGCCATCTATCTATCAGATGTGGGTTTGGTGAAAAATCTTTTCCATGCTGCCATTTTGTCCTATTTATGGTGTCCTTTGCCTTACAGAAGCTTCTCAGTTTCATGAGGTCCCATTTATTGATTGTTGTTCTTAGTTCTATGTTCTGTTCAGAAAGTTGTCTCCTGTGCTAATGAATTCAAGGCTGTTCCTCACTATCTCTTCTGTTAGGTTCAGTGTATCTGTTTTATGTTGAGATCTTTGATCCATTTGGACTTGAATTTTTACAGGATGATAGATATGGGTCAATTTATATTCTAGCCAGAAACTAGAAACAACCTAGATGTCACTCAACTGAAGAATGGGTAAAGAAAATGTGGTACATTTACACAATGAAGTATTACTCAGCTGTTAAAAATAATGACATCATGAAATTTTCAGGCAAATGGATGGAACTTAAAAAAAATCATCCTGAGTGAAGTTATCAGGACCCAGAAAGACAAACATGGATTTATTCACCTATAAATGGACATTAGCTATTAAATAAAGGATAATCATGCTACAATCCACAGACCCAGAGAGGTTAAGTAACAAGGAGTGCTCAAGGGAGGACACATGGATCTCCCTGGAAGAGGAAATAGAATAGATTGCACAGGGAGACTTGGGGCAGGTGGAGATGGAAACAGGAAGAAGCAGGTGGGGATCATGGGGGTGAGAGAATACTGGGAGAGATGACTGGAGTTGGGGGGCATTTCAAGGGTGATATAGAAACCTGGTGCAAAGGAAACTCCTGGAATGTACAAGAATGACCCTAACAAAGTTTCCTAGTAATGGGGGATACAGAGTCCAAACTGCCTATCTCCTATAACCAGGCAAGGCTCCTAGGAGTGGGACTGTGACATTAACCCTGCCACAAAATCTTCTACCTACAGTCTGCCCCACCTGCAAGATGTGATGGGGCAATGGCGGTGCAGAATTTGTGGAAGTGGCCAACCCATGACTGGTCCAACTGGAGAAACCATGCCACAAGAGGGAGTCCAGCTTAACACTGCCTGGATGGCCAGGAACCAGGGGCAGGACAGCTCAGAGACTCGGGATAGAACCAAATATAACTGGCAAAAAAGAAAAGGTCAATGAAATGGTTCCTAATGATATTCTGCTATACTTATACATTTGTGCCTAGCCCAACTGTCATGCAGCAACTGATAGGAGCAGATGCATGTGGAGACCCATAGCCAAACATTATGCAGAGTCAGGGGAACCCTACAGAAGGGGGCAGGTGAAGGACTAGAGGAGCTAGAGGGGTCACGGACACACAAGAGCATGACCCACAGAAACAACTAAGCAGGGCTCACAGAACCTGAACCAAAAATCAGGGAGATGGTATAGTCTGAGCTATGCCCTCTGCGTATTCCTTGTGGTTGTGTAGCTTGGTGTTCTTGTGGGACTCCTAACAATGAGAATGGTGGGATTCTGTGACTCTTTCGCAGGCTATTGGGACCCTTTTCCTCCTACTCTGTTGCCATGTCCAGCAGCGATATGAGGGTACCCAGTCTTATTGATTCTTGTTAGGTCATGTTTCATGGATATCCCTGGGAGCCTGACTGCTCTTTTTTTTTTTAAGGGAAGCAGAGGAGTTGGTCTCAGGGAGAGCAGAGGTGGGGGAAGGACTGGGAGGAGAAGAGGGAGGGAGACTGTGATCAGAATGTAATGCATGAGAGAAGAATACATTTTAAAAAATAGAAATAATTTAAAAAAACAGAGACCAATGTATATTAACAGAGACCTGGAAATAAACTGACAAAGCTATTCCTGACTAGTTTAGTTTTAGGAAGGTGAATTGCTTCTGTTTAGGGACATCCCTTGGGACTCCTCGTTAGGCGTAGTATCATTGTACACAGAGTGAAACAAGGAGAGGAATGGAGAATGTTTAGGACATTTCTTGTAAACAATTGTATTTATTAAAGCTATTCTTCTGATGAATTTGAATTAAGCATGAATTAATTGGCTACCATAGTAAATAAAATTCAAAAAAATCATTAAGCATTTGGTTATTATATGTTCTGTTTGTATGAGCATGTGCATATTATAATGTTAAACAATATAGGTATTCAGGATATAGAGCATTTTAGCTGTAATATTTCATTCATGACTAAACTTTATAAGGTAGGTATCATATTAATATGTCTACTTTTAAACTATGCATGCCTTATACACAAACAGATTAAAGTAACTTGCCCAGGTTACACACATTGAAATGATACCCTAGATACCCTCATTCTGGAGTATCTGAAGAAGTCCCTCTGCTCCATCATTTTCAGAACCATGTTTGTGCTTTGTGATTTGTCGTTTATAAGGAATGCTAACACTGTGTTTTATAGTGGTATCCTAGGGGGAGGCAATACCAGGGTCAACAGTGAGTGAAAGAACACTCAGGCATGTGGATTTTCTTTAGGCAGTACTCAATAGGTATAATCTTGTGACAAAGACCTTGCCTAGTCAATATAAGTTGACTAGTGCAGGTCAATACCAGTAAAATGCCTAGAACGTGTCTGGCTCTTTATAGATAGAGAATTTGTTTAACTGACACTTATTAATAGTACAGATATGGTTACACTTTTGTAGAATGAGATTCAAGAAATTTTCATTTACTTGGTTATTCAACAAATCCTTGTGACATACCATTCTATGCTTGACCTTACTATAGATTCTAGAAAATAGGATATGGCAAGGTTCCTAAATTTCTGGAACTAGAAGTCTAGTATAGAAAACCTTATATTTCCCTATGACATAGCATATGGAGTTTGAAAAATGTGTACATTGTGGAGTTGCTATATTAAACTCATAATTAAAGACCCCACTAATTAACTCTTCTATTTTGTGAGTTCACCTAAAATGTACTGGTCTAGTTTCATTCCTGTTTCTGTGATAAAACACTGATCAAGAACAACTTAGAGGAAGAAAGGGTTCATTTCAGTTTACAGATTGCAGCCTATCATTGAGGGATGTACTTCATTTAACAAGTCAGAGAAGGAACTTGAAGCAGAAAACCATGGAGGAAAGCTGTTTGCTGGTTCGTGCTTAGGTTCCTGTTTAGTAGCTTTCTTATGCATCCTAAGACTACCTGCCTAGATATGGTACTCACTGCAGTACCATCCTATGTAAATTAACAAGTTGGACAACCCCCTACAGACATGCCCAGGGGCTAACTTCTTCTAAGGAATTCCTCGGTCATGCCTTTCTGTCACATGTCTCTTGTATGTGTCAAGTTGATAATTAAAGCTAGAGAGGATGTATAGTCTATTAGCAGTTTCAGGTAATACTAAAATTATTAACTATAGTCACTACTCTGTGAAATAGAACTCTTGGACTTATTCCTTTTATGCATCTGCAGTTTTGCATGCCTTTCATGGTTGTTTTGATTTGTTTCAGGTCGGGGAGGATTGTTTTGAGAGAGTGACTCACTGTACAGCCCAGGTGGGCCTTGAACTCCCAGTTCTCAATCTTCCTACCAAGTTCTCTCAATTGCTAGAACTCCGTGTGTGTTCTACCATACCCAACTAAAATTTTATATTCTTTCATATTCTTTGACCAGTATTTTCTTACTATTTTGTCTCCTTTTCTCCATCATGAGCCCTTGGCAACCACAATTCATATTCTCTTCTTCTGTGATATAAGCTCTTTCAGATTCTCCATAGGATTGAAATCATGCAGTATCTGTCTTTCTGTGTCTGGCTTATTTTACTTAGTATATTATCTTTCATGATTTGTCCATGTTATAAATGGCAGAGTTACATGTATGGCTAAACAGTCTTCAGTGCTGTGTATGATCACCATTTCCTTATTCATCTGCTCACTGATGAATACTTAAGTTCTTTTCATATATGTGCATTGTAATAGATATTTAGCAAGTGAGACATTTTCATGCATGATAAGTAATCAAATGAAAAATTTAAAGAGCAAGATTACAGAGTGTTTTAACCATGGGAAAAAAGAATAGCGGGTAAGGAATATATTTCAAAACAATCTCCTTTGTAGAGTCACTATGTAAGCCGGGACCTGAATGGCAGGTGCTTGCTGTTCATAAGAGAAGTATGTTTGAGTTGGAGAGCTGGTGACACAATGAAGGTGGTGACATGGGCCTCATAGAACATGACAAGAATCTGATGTTTATTCTGTTGTACTGAGATGCTGGAGATAAGACATATTACATTTGTTCATGCTGTGGAACATTTGTTTCATGATGCAAAGATGTGTTGCATTCTTTTATGTTGCATTTGTTTAACTCTGTGAAGCTGTGTTACTGTGACTGTCTAAAACACTTGATGGTCTAAACAAAGAGCTGAATGGCCAATAGTGAATCAAGAGAAAAGGAAAGGTGGGACTGGCAGGCAGAGAGCATAACTAGAAATCTGGGAGAAAAAGGAGGAGAGAAGGAGGAGGACACTAGGGCCAGCCACTCAGACACACAGCCAGCCATAGAGTAAGAGTGAAAGTAATATTTACAGAAGGAAGAAAAGGAAAAATCCCAGAGCAATAGGTAGATGAGATCACTTAAAGTTAAGAAAATCTGACAAGAAACAAGCCAAGCTAAAGCCAGGCATTTATAATTAAAAATAAGCTTCTATATGTGATTTATTTGGGAGCTGGGTGGTGGGCCCCCAAAAGTAAAAAAACAACCAACTAAACTGAGAAATTTCTGGGGGACTTGAGCAGGATAGATATAAAGTCTGATTTATATATTAGAAGATGATTTGGACTCTCACAGAAAAAAAAAGATGCTATTGGAAGGCTCCTATTGGGGTTGATGGTGAGAAGAGCAGGTATCAGTGGAGTGACCAGAGCTGAGTTTGTAATAAATGTGTTGGAGATAGAATTTGGATGAGCTGATTAGCAGGGTTGAAAGATTAGTAAACCAAAAACTAACTGAGGTGATTCCTAGGGTTTGGGCCTGATTGACAAGTAGATAGTAGTCCTTTTGTCTGAGCAATGAGATCTATGTATATATTGTAAACCTAGAAAATACTGTTTGTAAGAAGAAAGATGACATACAGGATAGCTAGAGCTAAGATGCCAGAAGACTGAACTATCTCCAATCTCTTCCTGCTGGGGTGCGTAGGTCCAGAAAACATCATTATTATTCATTGTGTCTTTTCCCTTTCTTGAGAAGTGACAAGCTAAAAGACTTAGAGAGTAATATACACAATAGTTTCCACTAATAGTTCTAAGTTCCCAGGATTTGGGGTTATATAGTGTAAATGATCCACCAGAAGGCCAGCACTTTATCTCTCCACAGTGATTTATGTGAGCCTTGTTAGTTGTTTATTTCTCTAGACTGTACTGCCAAGAACAGAATGGAAACTTGAGTCATCTTATTCATTAGAGAGTAGAGAAGTGGCTTAAAGCCCCTTTCTAAGTTATTCATTAACCACTCAACTTGCTCTGTAATAAAACACAAGGAATTCTTTCTCCTTACTTTATCAGAACACTTCATATGAGAAAAACAAGATATCTCAAATAAATAATATGGGTAGAATTACTGAAAAAAGTATTTGCTTCCTCCTCAAAGTTCAGACTGCATGAAAAAACAAAACATTCTGTCATTAACCTTTTCATTCACTGGAATAAAATAAACTGTCATCAGCAGATAATGTTTGGGTGTGAGTAAAAATGTCATCTCTGACTTCATAACCTTGATTGTCTTAGATTAGTGTCAATAATTCAAGTCTGAGTGAAGTTGGCCAAAATGCTGACACCTACACACTGTGTGAATTGGTTTATTTTTTTTTTCCTCTTCAAAATTTAATACTAAAAGACTGCCAAGTATTTTTAAAAGCTTTGACAGCTAAGAATTTGAGTACTGGAAGACTAGAAAGAAGACTTGTCTAAAGTTAGGCAAGAACCAGATTTTGAATCATTGTGGTTCTATATGGAGAAATGAGATGTTTTACAGATGACTAATTCAATGCATCCTTATCTTCACCATTTTCCTCCTAACACACTAGGGCCCTACGTGTTAGGGAATATTATTTTAAGGTGTGTTACTTTTGTTTATTTTGCATTTGTTTAACTCTGTGAAGCTGTGTTATTGTGCCTGTGTAAAACACCTGATGGTCTAAAAAAGAACTAAAAGGCTAATAGCAAGGCAGGAAAAAGGATAGCAGGGCTGGCAGGCAGAAAGAATATGTAGAAGGGAAATTTGGGAGGAAAAAAGAAATAGCCAGAGAAGGAGGAGGACTCCAGGGACCAGCCACCCAGCTACACAGCAAGCCACAGAGTAAGAGTTACAGAAGTAGGAGGACAGGAAAAGCCCAGAGGCAAAGGGTAGTTGGGTAATTTAAGTTAAGGAAAGCTGGCAAGAACAAGCCAAGCTAAGCCAGGCATTCATAAGTAAGAATATGCCTCCATGTGTGATTTATTCGCAAGCTGGGTGGTGGGCCTCAAAAGTGCAAAATACCTACTGTACACTGTTCCAGGAACTTTCACTTCAGATGAAAATCTTGTGATTGATACATTCATAGTGAATTGAACTGATGCATTTGAAAGTGTTATTCTCCTGGTGAATGTTAGGATGGAAAGAATTTGTATATTTAAGTGTAGTTACACAAGCTTAGCCTCCAGAGGGAACAAAAGTCAGTCTTCCATGGGAAAAACTTGGTCTCCTGGCATGTGGCTGGTGGGCATATATTAAGGAAGAAACATCCTCATATATCTATCCTCAAGTTACAAAAAATTCAAGGTCATTTGAGTTTCCATTTTGAAGACTTTTCTGAGGTGTAGTTTCCATCAATTCCTTTGAGTCCAAGAAGCAATGGAAACTATAATATCTATATAGCTATTTGGCGGAGGAGGTATTTTATTTAAAATTGAAAGAGTATTTCAATATGAACTTTTACTGGTTATTTATTACACACTTATTTTCAGAAAAATAGCCAAACATTTTTCTCATGTGAATTATTTCTGCTATGCTTCCTCCTTCTCGGTGATACATAAATAACAGATAGCTGGTACATATTAAAGCCACTAGCTAGCTGCATGCTAATGACTGCGCTCTTCCCTTAGTGCTCTGGTCCTTGAATGTAAGTGGCTGAAGGCTGGATAAAGTGTGGGTGGATAGGCTCCAGCTTGCACTTTCTCATTTAGCAGTCCTGGAGTGGTAATTGGAAATTTGCATTTCTAATAAGCTCCCAGATGTTGCTCATGTTGCTGAACACTCTTAGGCATTTACCTTTTATTGGCTTCTAACTTACCTCATTATCACCCTGTCCCTTTCACCACCTCCCACAATCAGTTACGTTCCACAAAGATGAAACACTGAATGAAACACTGGGTTTAGGTAAAAGAGTGTAGTGATGACAGGCATGTCTTGGAAAACCAAAGACAAGCCTCCAGTCCATTTTCCTGGGGATGGAGTTAGGAATACTTATGAATTAAAGAAGTGGAGTGATCTGTGGCAGGAGGAGAGGTGACTGTGGGCAGGAAAAGGTGCAGGAATCTGTGGTTTTATAGTGGGTAGCCATTCCAGCTTGGATCTGGAAGTTCCAACCTCCACTGAGACTCTGGCAACTGTCACGCCTATGAGGCAGGCCAGGGAGCACCTGGAGACCCAAGAGCTGGATGGGCCAGCGCTCTCTCTGTGCACACTCTCTGTGCTGGGACCCTGAGCCGTGGAGGTAAACCCAGCAGAGCTCCAGAGAACACCGCTGGACGGCGATACACCTTCCCCAGACCCTGCGACCTATCTATCACTTAATTTGTGAGTTACACCATTAAATAAATATCCTTTTAACTACGTGGAGTGGCCAATAATAATTTCACCAATATCTGGCGCTCACGTGGGGCAAATTCCAAAGGCCTGGGCAGCTCCCATCCTCTCCTCCCTAGCTGGCAGGTACCTAAACCCGCCTGCAAAGTTCCATATAACCAGGAAACACCTACACAGTTCCATTCCCGAAAAAGGGAGCAGCTAGTCCGATCTCATTCCCTAGCTTAGCCCCAGACCAGCGAAAGAGGCAGGGAGTGCTGGCTCCATTTCTGCCATCTCCGACTCCAGCCAAGATCAGCAGGCCCTGTTTTGGAGCTGTACCAACGCCACCTGCTGGCTGAAAAGTGCTACTACATGCCCCAAAACCACGAAAGGTAAGCATATTGTTTCAAGTAAAGGTACTTGATAATTTTACACCTTAAAATTGACTAACAAATTTTGAGTAATTCGTGTAATATGGCCGACAACATTACCTCACAAGAATTTAAAAACCTTTTTGCCTGTATGATGAATGACATCTTCCTGGAAATATACGACATTCCTAAGGCATATCTGGCTATACCATTTTGGCATTCATCATAATAATTCACACAGTGTTCAAACACTGGTTTAAGAACAAAGATGAGTCATTATTGGGACTGATACAGGCTTTAAAAGATAGCAATGAAGGCTTACAGAAAAAGATTCTCTCTCTGGAATCTGCTTTAAAAAAATAGCAATGAAGGCTTACAGAAAAAGATTCTTTCTCTAGAATCTGCTAATCAGGATTTACAAAACAGGCTTGTACCCAAAATTGATTTTATTGATAATAAATATGAATATTTAATGGATAGAACACTAACTCTCCAGAGTGAAGTTGTGGCTACTCAGACAGTATATAAGGAAGAAAGATTATCGTTAATTGATAGGATAAGGTCCATGGAATCATGTGTTTCTGAGGAACATAAAAACTTCAATGATTCCATGAGAAATCTGGAGTCCCTTGCAAGAGAGGAGGTTCACTCCCTAGAACAGACCCTAGGTGCTCGTTTGCAAGCCCTAGAAGAAACTCTCAGTAAACATGACAAGGGAACTAATAAGCAGAAGGTCAAGACCATAGAGGTTGTAACATCTCCAAATGGCTCTCATACAATGGCTTATCCTGTTATTGTCCATGAGAAGCCAGCAGATGACACACACCCGAGCCATATATGACATATACATTACAACCAATTTCAACAAGGGACTTTAAAAATATAAAGGAAGCAGTAGTTACATATGGGATACACTCCACATATGTAAACAGATGTTAAATTCGTGGTCTATCTCACATAGAATCATTCCAGATGACTGGCATCAGTTAATTTCAGCTGTTCTAGAATATAGCCAGCAGTTACAGTGGAAAGGCTGGTTGAGAGAAGAGGCAAAAAATTTAGAACAACAAGGTAAAATCAGAGGTTTTGTGATCTCCCAAGATCAAATACTTGGTGAGGGATGTTTCGCTGACAGGAATGTACAAGCCACTTATGATGAGCATACAATATCCTTATGCCGTACAGCAGCTCTAAATGCTTGGGAAAAAATTCCAGAACCCGGAAAACCAACTGAGGTATACACAAAGATATTGCAGGGACCACACAAATCCTTCACTGATTTTTTACAAAGACTGAACACACAATATGATTTGTTTATAGATAAAAAGCTCCATGGCTCTCTTTAGTGCAGAAAGTCCAGGGTGATCTGCACATAGACTTTGCTCTCTACCATCAAAAGGTCAGCTACGGGACATTTCTGTAGACCCAGGTGCTGGGCCTTAACCAGTGTGAGCTGAACAAGGGTACCTTCCCATGCCTGACAATGTAGCCCTTAGCAGATACCATACTCAGAAGAGCTGCAAAGAGCAAACTAATGGGAGTATACTAGCTTAGTGGGATCATTACTTTCACATCACTGTGAACAAAATCCATGACAGAAAGAACCTGATGGATGAGGGATATATTTTGGTGAACAGATTCGGAGAGTTTTCGTCCATTGTGGCCAAGAAGACGTGCATAGCAGCTTGATTCATGGTGGCAGGAGCAGAAAGCTGGAGCTGTTCACATCACAATGGACCTGGAAACAGAACAAGACCAAAATCGGGACCAGGCATAAGCTCCCAAGGCCCTACTCTGAGGACATGCTTCCATCAGCTGTCCCTCACCTCTAAAAGTGCCACATCTTCCAATATTAGCACCAGTAGCTGGGGTCAAGTGCTCAAAATATTAGCTGTGGGACAATTCAGACTGTAACAGTGAGTGAATCTAAGATCAGTGTCAAAGCAGGAAACTAAAATCTGTTGAAGCTAGCAAGTTTATGTAGATCTCCCTTTGGTTTCAATCTGGCCCCGTTCTCTTGAGTATGTGTTCATGCATTGGAGGAGTGAAGGGTGGGCACATAAACAGAACAGCACTTTTCCTTTTGAATCAAAGGAAATTAAGCTTCAAGACTTAATTGTTATGTTTGCTTCTGCCTTAATCTGTTTAATAACATCTCCTTGCAGAAACTTAGTTCATAAGAGTTCAGTGTAGTACACAGCTGAACATCTGCCCCAGTTTTAATAGCAACATTTCTCGAGACCCCACTCAGCATTTATCCTCTGTCTTCTCAGATGCTAAATTTCTCTGATAGACTGGAATCTTTTAGCTTAAAACTGACACGAGTTGATCTCAAGCTGGGTCTTTAGACTCTAGGAAGCTGACAAAAAAGTTACATAGCATTCTGATTCCCTTCAGCTATGATGTGATGTGACAGTATCATCAGGAGGTATTTTTCAATGAGACCATGTTGTGAAATAGTCCTTAAATCTCCCAGGCAGGAAAATGCCTCTTTTTATATACTTCATACTACATTTATTTCCCATGCTGTTGCTTACTACAGAGAATCCTAACACAGCTCTCACAGCTTCAGCAGACTATGAATTGATCAAGGAGGAAACCAATTGTATTTTTTTAAAAAAAAAAACCACTCAGTACAAGTTATAATGCTAAATAGACAATATGAATTTTAAAATATGCTAAATATATATGATATTATGAGACTAATATTGATGAGCATCAACCAAAAGAGAACTTCATTCTACCAATAATGATGTACTATTTCCCTTTGGAAAATGCAATAAACATAATTACACAGTAAATGATAACATGGAATTTGTTGATTTTGTGGCTGTTTTGAAGTGGGAAGATTTGATGAATGAATTTGACTATTAAAAGGCTGACTTATTTTAAAACTAATATATGCTTATTGTAAGAAAGCTAAAAAATACGGAAAAGAAGAAAAAATTTAAGTTGCCCTTAGGTGTAGATGTAACCAACAGTCTTATTAAATAAGAAACACAGAACCAATGTAAAAGAGAAAGCCGAGAGTCAGAGCTCAGAGCTAAAATCTCACCTTCCTCCTGCGGTGTCCCAGCTTCCCGAAAGAGAGCTATATCCTGTCTGTCCGTCTTTTTATAGTATTTTGTTCTGCCTTCTCATTGGTTGTAAACCCGAACACATGACTGCCTCGTCACTGTCTGTATGTACAGGCCCCCAGGTCTTTAAAGGCATATGTCTCCAATGCTGGCTGTATCCCTGAACACACAGAGATCTATGGGATTAAAGGCGTGTGCCACCACCGCCACATTCTTGCTATGGCTCTAATAGCTCTGACCCCCGGGTAACTTTATTTATTAACATACAATCAAAATCACATTTCAGTACAATTAGAATACCACCACACTTAGGTTTACAAAAATTCAATAATAAATAAATATACTTAAAGTGAAAGTCATTTTTAAATGCCATGTTCATTCTCTCCCATAAGAGATAGCTGGGTTGGAATTTTTTTTTACCCACTACACATAAACAATGGTCTATTCTATTACTTGACTTTCCATTTGGTGTTTTATGTTTGATTACTCTGAGTGCCAGCATCATAAATTTGTGTTTTATCATTTTATTTGCATTCTTGTCAGCACAAGAATGAATATTGTCAGAAAGAGAATTTTCATATTTCTACCTTGTTTGGCTTCCTGAGGAAATAAAACTGACATGCCAGAGACTGCCTTGCGTCCCCAGGTCTCCTGCTCCCACTCTGGGAGGAATTGTCCCAACCAGTGGGATCTTCAGCAGAGACCCTAGAAGGGGGAATGGCGAATGAAGGACAAGAGACACAAAGAATTGACAGCAAGACAGTATTCTGATCAAGCTCCAAAATTTTATTTTTCTCAGGTGGATTTTTATAGCAAGCAGACCAGGAAACTTTCTTTGGGAAAAGATCAGGGGACTGTTGAGTTGCCAAGCAACCCAACCACAAAACATTGTTACTAGTGGTCACTGTAGCAGAAAGATAAGGAAATGTTAAGTTATTTTTTAATAACTCAGGACTTGTCTAGGCATGTCAAAAGTTTCTGGTTAGGGGCTCAATACTGGACAACAGAAACTTAACTCAGGCAATATGGCATGGCTCTTGAAATTGTCCTCAGGCAAGGAATGAAGTCATCTCCCTGATGTCAGAGACATCCTAATGGGACAAACTTGGAAATGCTTATCTCACCCCTCCTCCAAGCAGTGTCTGTATTCCGAAGGGTTGGAACTTGAACTTCTCCACCCTCTGTCTCTGAGGAGAACCTATTTCCCTCAGGAAGCTAGAGTTTTGATCCTCCCTCAGGTAGGCAGCCTGGAAGCAATTGACCTTGTCCTAACAGAATTCCCAAAGCCCATGGTGACAGTGTCCTTCACCTACAGTGTATCTCCTAACAAATGTGTGTAGACCATCTATTTACATGTCATTGTATCATCCTAGGAAAATAAGAGAATTGGTATGGACTCTGTGGGTAATTGACCTGTCTAACCTGGAACTCTTTTTTTTTTTAAGGTTAATATCAATTTATACAGTTTATATGCTGCATCTATAAAAACTGATTATTTTTTTTTGTTGTTCCATTGGAATGGGCATGCCTAAAATCATTTAACACTTTTTCTCCTTGAAAGAGTATGGGTTATCTGTATGTTTCCTATGAAGACTGATGGATTTTCTCAAATGAATTTCTATAAACTTACTCCTAGAAGAAAAAGTATTCAATTAAGCAACACAGGCACCTGAAGTTTCATCCCACAAAGGTTTTGTAGAATGCACTCAGGAAATAGTCTAGAACTGATGCTTCCTTTTAAAAATAGACCTTCTGGAAATTATGTTTTCATTTTTTCTTATGACAGCCTGTCTATTTAGTTTTATATCATCTCTAATTTTATTTTGCTACTCTTTACCCCTAAAAATTATTTTATAAAATTTTAGCTTTGCTGGTATGAACTTTTTATACAATTATGTTGTCGTTCCATAAAACATTATTGATATGTATATACAGAGAAATACTTTTGAAAGGTTTATTTCACCTTTATTTATGTGTACGTGGGGATGGCAGGGATATGTGCACTTGAGTGCTCATGGAAGCCAGAGTTATCTGATGCTCTGGAGCTGGATGTACTTTAGGCTGTGAGCCACTGATGTCGTGGTGGAAACCCAACTCAGGTCCTTTGCAAGAGCAGTATATGATCTTAACCACTGAGCCACCTCTGCAGCCCAGATGAACCACATTTGTAATAATCATTTCTGGTCCTTTTTTTCTACCTTCCTCCCTCGCTGTCATTGGAATTGCCATAAATTTCTATGTTTTACTACATTTTTCAAATAACTCATTCCATCTTAATTAGTCTAGATGGGGAGATTAATTTATGTTTCAATTCTTAAATTCCTTTTCCCCATTTTTGTCTTTTATTTGTTTCTTTTGTGATCATGAGTTGAGAGATCATTCTGTTTATTTTATATGTCACTCTCTAACAAATGTACTTAGCCCTGTATATTTCCAGAGTGTTGCTTTGGCCATATGCCACAGTCAGGAAGTGTAGCGCTCTGATTTTATCACTAGTTTTAAATGTGATTTCTCCTTTAACCCAAGACTTATTTAGAAAACAGTTTTAAATGTCTCAAGATGCTTTGATTTTTACACTCACATCTGTTTTTCAATGGACTGATTTTAGTTGTGTTTTTAAATATCCTGTGATATTTAAATAGGTCGTTTAGTACCACCCAGGGTCTTCTTGTTGACTAGCTGGGCAGGTGCCAGAGGCTATTCATCTTCCAGCTGAACTATGTCTTTATCAGTTAGAGACCATCCAAAGCTTTTACCCGGTAGCATTTTTTAAAAGCTGCCATGTTTTTCTGACTGAAATTGCTAAATTTAATACAAAACTTAAAGTTGTTTTCTTCAAAAAATACCAACTTATGGTCCTAAGCCTTATCCAATTCTTGTGGATTTTTTACCCTGCAATTTTTTGAGTTCAGGAAACCCATTCTCCTTATGATAATTACATTATTGAAAAACAAAATACACCTAGACCTCATGTTGTATTGGAAGACTGGCATCAAGCCTACATGATATCTGCACTTCTTTACCACTTCCTGTTAGACTCTAAATAAACATGTACACCCCACTTGACCAATGACCAGATAATGTCCTGGGATTCTGGAAGTTGTAGTTCTTGGAAAATAACAGCGAAGCTTCATGGGAAATTATGGTGGCCAATGGATTTTGTCCATCTAATTCTCACCAACAAGAGTCTTAGGGCCACTCATCTGAAAAGTTTCCATAGAGTGGGCCTGACCAAATTCCATCTTAGATAGTATTTAATATTTTTATAGAAAGCTTGCTTTAATTTGGCTAAAATGGTGGGACTGGTTTTTCTCTAGCGAATCTCAGAATTAACACTTCCCTATTATTTATCAACCAGGACCTAATTTCCCCTCCCCCAAAGGATCCCATTCTATATGGATATGATCGAGGTCCCTCAAGTATTCATCTCCAGTCCCTCATTATAAATGTCCATTCCATCTGATTAGCTAAACTCTGAAACCTTAGGGTCGAAACAGAGTAATACAACCAATCAAAGAAGCAAAATGCTAAGAAAGGATCTCATCCCCCATGGTTCAGTGCATGCAGAGTCTGGCACCTGTGTGGCACCACTAAATCTCCTCAGGGAACAGAACAATAGCCCTCCCTAGGGGGAAAGAATGGGCCCAGGATTCCTCTATCTTGTTCACCTCTTAGTCCCTCTTCCTTGACTCTGTCCCTAGATTACTAGATGCTCCTTGGTGTCATCTCCTTCCTCCCAGGAGGTGCTCAGAACAGCAGCCGAGCCACATCCTACAACCAGGAGCCATTTGCTTCGAAAGTTCCTGGCCGTTGATTGGATATGAGTCTCAGAGAACACAGCACGGAGACACTGTTTCAAGCTTTCGCTTTCAGACTTCAGTACGTTTTCCAGTCTGATGAATGTAAATAGCATTTTGTAATGTTATTTAACTTTTGAAAAAATTGCTAGGAAGGTTAAATTTCTTTTTATGTAGCCATTATAATTCTCTTCTGTAAATTGCTAGTTCGGGTATCTTGTCCATTTCCTATTTTATAGCCGTTTAAAAAATAACTTGAAATAAACACGAACACACACACACACACAACACACACACACACACACACACACACACACACTTCTAGATATTAAACCTGTGTTGTTAAATGCATTACCAGTCTCAGTTGGTGACTGCCTTCATTTTCTAATGTTATGTTGTGTATGAGAATCTGTTTAATTGAAGTTATTTTCTTTAGAAAGGAAATAAAATTGGAGATGTCCGGTCTCCTCCAGTATCTCCAATTCCTAGAAAAAAAAAATTTTAAAAGGGGAAAATGGATGATTCATTTCCGTGACTGTAGTAATAAAAAATAGGTGATGTTAATAGGAAAAAAAGCCAGGCTGTCTTAACATTTTTACACTAGAGCTTAAAAAAGCTGCTTAAATGTCAATTTGTGCTAAATGACAGGCTTTAAAAGAGACCTACAAAATTAACTGTCAAGGTTATAAATTCCAAGAAATATCTCCAACCTTAGGTCACACAAATGTCTGCCAGGAGTCGGTAATTTCCTCTTTAACCACTCTTTGGTTGACAGGAGTAATCTGTAAACATCCTAATCTTGTTAGTCACAGGACAGAGGGCCTGAGTCATCCTGATCTTTAAAGGAAAGAGCCAATATATGTTGTGGAGCACCTTTTATGCTGGAATATAAATGGGGAAGACAGTTGTAGAAGCAGCAGTCAGAGACAATGGGTCCACAGAGTGACCCTTTGTTGTTTGGATCCTAGACTATAAAGAAAGGTCTCTGGCCACAAAGGACACTGCTTTCTCCTGTGACCTCATTCATCACACAAGGATTCTAAGTAGATGACATGTAATAAAGATGACAAATTTTGCATTTTAAAAACAAAAATGAATGCCCTTACATATAAGAGTCACAATTATCTATCTCATAGCCAACTTCCTCATGAAGTTCCCAGGCTGTGCATTTAAATTTGATGGGAGCTTGGGCATGTTTCTCAATTACTCATTCTGAAAACTTGCTTTGGACAGGTCTAATAATTTAAAGTGTGGCTTTTGGCTATCATCAGCATCCAACTTTTTAAATATTGGTGCATGACATAGGAACATGATTCAATGTAATCGACTTTTAAAGTAATAATTTAAGAAATTTATCTAGTCAATTCAACGCTATCTATAAACTCCTCCCAGCCTCCCAAATCTTCAGGTAAGCTATTCCCCATATCTTGGAACTGACCCCTGCCATGAGGACAGACTTTATTGATTCTGTGACTAGGTAGCCTAAAGACCAGACAAGCATTCTGGTTCATCGGCTGCTTTCTGTCTTACCCCTGGAGACTTTTCTGGCACTCTATTCTATTTGACTTTGATGCCAGTTACATTTTCTGACTTTCAGACCTTCCTCAGCTGTATGACATCTTTGACTGCCACTGAAACCCTGGCCGGGGCTATAGAGTCTCACTTGTTCTCTGGCTTATCCTTTGCCCATCTTTGTTAAGGACCCCAAGTCACTTGTCTTTCTTCCCTTCTTTCTTTCATGGCCTCTTTTCTTTCTTTGTTTCTTCCTTTCTCTCTCTCTCTCTCTCTCTCTCTCTCTCTCTCTCTCTCTCTCTCTCTCTCTCTCTCTCTCTCTCTCGCTGTGTCCGAGCATGGGTGTACAGGTACATATGTAGGCCAGAGACAGATGTTAAGTGTCTTGCTTGGTTGCTCTCTACCATATTTTTTTTGAGACAATATCTCTCACTGTCACTGAATCTGGAATTCTCTGATTCTACGAAATTGACTGTTGAGTGAGCTCCAAGGGTCTGTTTTGATGCCTGTTTTTATTATAGCACTTGGGCTACAGACACACACCTCTACACCTAGTATTGTATAGGTCTTGGGAACCCAACTTGGCTCCCCATGCTTCCACTGACTAAATCATCTCTCCACTCCCCAATCCCCATCCAAGCTATTTTATTCTTGCTTGATAGCAGTTTTCTCTTTTGGATAAAAAGTCAACATGTTGATACAAATAGTTAGAGTTATATGCATTCTGTTGTTCACCATCTCTCTCTCAGATCCTTCAAAGCAAGAAACTCTGTCACCTATATAGTCCTGCCCTAGGGGGTTGGCTTTCCTATTAAAGTTTCACATTTTCCCTCAGAATGAGGCAAACCTAGGACTCTACAGATCAAGCCTAAGCTATATTCTT
>NW_023505764.1:0-1000 GCF_004664715.2 Peromyscus leucopus | reverse complement strand
TTGCATGTAGGACCAGTGGGAAAGCCATTTGAGCGCTGTAACCAGACAAAGCAGCAGGGAGGAGCCGCAGAGAGAAAGGGAGCAGAAACAGAGCTCTGATTATCATGGAGAAATGGATCATAGGGGGATAAGAGTAGAGGTGGGATTTCATCGAGAAGTTCTTGAGATGCTATGATTGCTTTCACTCGGACAGAGACAAGAGATGATAAGGAACGGATATTGTAGAGACTATTTGGCCTGTTCAGGCCCCTTGATAGATTGAATTCTTAAAAGGGAGTAACTAAAATCTTCAATTTTGCCTTGAGTAATGGGGAATCAGTTCCATTTACTCAGCTGTAAAAAAAAAAAAAAAAAAAAAAACTTGAGAGAGACCAAGAGATCTATTTTAGTAAGACTAAATGTGAGATGCCATTTAGTTAACTGTGGGATATTAAGTGTCTTTAATCTAAGATTTCCAGGAAAATATCAGGCATAGAAATGTTGATTTGACTCATTGTTATTTAAGGCTATCAAGAGTTGAGGGCACAAATGAGATGCTTAATGAGGAGATGAAAAGAGATGTGCATTTAGGACAAGCCGGAGGCATATGACTACCCAAAATTTGGGCACAGTCAGGAGAGCATGTAATAAGACAAGAGTCTAACAGGAAGAAGGAAGAAATAGAGTTTGGATGTAATCAGATTTTGGGGAAGGGGTCACCAGCTCACAAATAACGACACAGAGTCTTAGTTATAAAAGTTTGGCCTTAGCTTAAGCTGTTTTTTGTTTTTTGTTTTTTTTTTCCCGAGACAGGGTTTCTCTGTGTAGCTTTGCGCCTTTCCTGGAACTTACTCTGTAGTCCAGGCTGGCCTCGAACTCACAGAGATCCGCCTGCCTCTGCCTCCCGAGTGTTGGGATTAAAGGCGTGCGCCACCACTGCCCAGCCTTAAGCTGGTTTTAAACTAGCTCTTAAAACTTAAATTAACCCATTTCATTTTTTCTTTTATTAAAAAAAATTATT
>NW_023505763.1:0-21000 GCF_004664715.2 Peromyscus leucopus | reverse complement strand
CATTTTACATAGCAACTACAGATCTCCCTCTCATCCCTCTCCCACTTCCCCTCAGCCTTCCCTCCCCCAACCCACCTTTCATCCCCTCCTCTGAAAAGGTATGACCTCCCATGGGGAGTTGGCAAAGCTTGATGCATTCAGTTGAGGCAGGTCCAAGCCTCTCCCCCTGCATCAAGGCTGTGCAAGGTGTCCCACCATAGGTAATGGGCTCTAAAAAGCTAGCTCATGCACCAGGGATAGATCCTGATCCTACTGCCAGGGGCCCCTTAAACAGACCAAGCTACACAACTGTCTCCCAAATGCAGAGGGCCTAGTCCAGTACCATGTAGGTTGCACAGCTGTTTAAAGTTCATGAGTTCCCACTAGCTTGGTTCAGTTGTCTCTGTAGGTTTCCCCATCATGATCTTGATGCCCCTTGCTCATAGAATCCCTCTTCCCTCTCTTCCACTGGACTCCTGGAGCTTAGCTTGGTGCTTGGCTGTAGATCTCTGCATCTGCTTCCATCAGTTACTGGATGAAGGCTCTATGATATTAGTTGGGGTATTCACCAATCTGATTACTGGGGTAGGCCAGCTCAGGCACCCTCTCCATTATTGCTAGTAGTCTAATGTGGGGTCATCTTTGCGGGTTCCTGGGAACTTCCAAGTACCAGGTTTCTCCCTATCCCATGAGGTCTCCCTCTATCAGATACATTTTTCATTTCTCACCCACTCCATCCTTGTTCCAGCTCAACCATCCCATTCCCTTATGTTCTCATCCCTTAACCCCTACCCTCTATTGCTCCCCCTCACCCCCACCTCAAAAGAACAATATTCAATTTCATATGGAAAAAAAATCCAGGATAGCTAAAACAATGCTGTATACAATAAAGCAACTTCAGGAGGCATCACCATTCCTGACCTTAAGCTCTACTATAGGGCTATAGTAATAAAAACAGCTTGGTACTGGCATAAAAACTGACATGAGGACCAATGGAATAAAATTGAAGACCTGTAGATGTAATTCTGAATGGTCTTATTAAATAAGAAACACAGAGCCAAATGCAGAGTTAAAAGCCCAGAGATCGAGCAGCAGTCAAGAGCTAAGACCACGCTCTTAACCCTTGCTGTCGCTGTTGTCCTTCCTAGAGAAAGAGACCTACTTCCTGTGTGTCTGTCTTTTTATTGACTTTCTGTTCTGCCTTCTCATTGGTTCTAAACCCAACCACATGACTTCTTTGTCACTGCCTGTCTATACAGACTTCCAGGTCTTTATGGTTTGGTACTTGGATTAAAGGCATGTGTCACCAAGCTGGCTGTGTCCTTGAACACACAGACTGCCTGCCATGTGACCAGATTAAGGGCATGTGCTACCACTGCTAGACTTCTGCTAAATGACTTGCTATTAGCTCTGACCCCCAGGCAACATTGTTTATTAACATACAAATAAAATCACATTTCAGCACAAATGCAATATCACATAAAGACCCTGACATTAATCTGCACACTGAACCTGATAGAAGAGAAAGTAGGAAGTAGCCTTAAACACATTGGCACAGGAGACCACTTCCTAAATATAGTATCAATAGCACAGACACTGAGAGCAACAATAAATGAGACCTTCTGAAACTAAGACGCTTCTGTAAGGCAAAGGACATGGTAAATAAGACAAAATGACAGACTACAGAATGGGAAAAGATCTTCACCAACCCCACATCTGACAGAGGGCTGATCTCCAAAATATATAAAGAACTCAGGAAACTAGACATCAAAATACTAAACAATCCAATTAAAAAAATGGGCTACAGAGCTAAACAGAATTCTCAACAGAAGAATCTCAAACAGCCGAAAACATTTAAAGACTTACCCCATTTCTATTCATTGACATTCTGTCACATAACCACATCCTGCTTCCTCCAGGTCTACTCAGGTCTCTCTCACATGCCATAATTCCTTCTCCTACTTCCTCCTCTGCCTGAAGTCCTGCTTATACCTCCTGCCCAGCTATTGGCCGTTCAGCTTTTTATTATACCAGTCACAGCAATACACCTTGACATAGTGCACAAATATCCCACAACATTTGGGTGTCAGGGATTTGTAACAACAGGAGACACTTCTTTCTTCTAATATCCAGAAGTCTCTCTAGCAGTGGTTTCAGACACATACTTTCAGGAGCCATTTCATTCCAGAAGATGCAAGCAGATAGCTTATACTAGTTCTAAAGGGACTAGATCTGAGCAGAGCACTTAACTTATTACATTTTGGAGATCTCACCCAATTACTACAGTGACTGCTTATTCTCTGTGACTTCATCCTGTTTTGAAACTTGTCCTCAAGTCTAAGCAACCCTCCATTTTCAAAGAACTGTTATAAAATAATGATCTATTAATATATACACACAAAAATGTTCACGATTATACAAAAAAAGCATATGCCGCCTGAACGTGAGACATCCCAACCTGAGCTATTGAGGACTTGAAGCATCAAGCCTGACCTTCAATTGGTATTTGTAATTGCCAGAACTGAGGACTATAGAAGAACTAGCAAAAATGTTCTCCATCTCAAGAAGACAGGAATGTGGAAAACAAGAAAAAAAAATATCTATGCAGTTTTCATGTGCTTGAAAAGTCTCTGCACAAAAGTTAATGTTCTTTACTGGAGGGAAGAATGTAGAGTTATCAAAACCATTCAGTGCTAAGTCTGGTAATGGAGTCCTTGCTCCATTTAAAGAACAAAGCATCTTATCTTCATTTTATTCAATTAGGAGCAGAACTACACAATCTGCTGTTTCCAGGGCTTATTAATAGTTGTGGGCCTAAAAATCTTGCTCCATGTATCTGAACAATTGTGTCTCATCTGACCATGAAGCATTCAGCCTGAGAAGATGACAAATAACTGTCATCTTGCATTGCCAGCAAGCCAGTCATGCTAGCATGTTAGGCTACAATAGTAAAAATGTGTTTTATGCTACAAACAGACTTTGTACGGTATCTATAACATTAGTTACCATAAATAAGCCTGCATCTAAAACAGTAGTGAGTTTTGAAATAAAATTTCACTCTTTTGTTTCACTCAGTGATCTTTGCATTTAAGCATCGTCAAGGTTGTTAGCATTTCATATTAGCACAGTTGAGAGGTCATCTATTTTTTTCACTACATTTATAAAATATGTCCAATCAACAACCATTTCTCAAAACAGTCCTAAAATGGCTGATGTCTTGACACATGCTGAAAAGATGAGAGATTAAGCTGTAGCAATGTATTATGATAAAAAATAAACTCTCCCATTCTAGGAGACTAGGACTTTTACAGGACTTCACAACTGAGTTAATAATTCACCCTGAGGTCACTTGAGATTGCTGTCCTACTGTGTACTCAGTCTGCTTGTTTAGCCTGCCATTCGGAGAGCATTGTAACAACCAATCTTACTCGCCTTGGATTTCCCGTGATCACCTTTTACAGCCTAAGTTAATGCATGGTGGTAATCTTAAACTATATACTCATCCATGCCCCTGAACCAAGAGAAATGCCTTTGTATTTGTGTGTATGTTATGATAATCATTTCCTGGAAGTAGCAAGTATAGGCAGAAAACAACCTTATAAGATAAATATTCACCAAAAATGTTGAGCACAACCTACATGTGTTGGTTGATAAACACTGTTTGTTCTACTCTTTGTTGTCTGGGTCAGCTGGAGTCAGTGACTTGATCCCTTATTCAGCTCTTGGATATTTCTGTAAAGTATCCCTCAGTCCATGTAATTCTTACAGTGCTGTTCAATAAAAGAGAAAGTAATGCACATTGTTAGGGACAGACACATTCATAAGACAGCCTTCAATAGGCACAAATTCATATGACAGACAAGCTGAAGACATGGGGGTAGTGAAGTAGAGAATTCAAATCAGGGCTCACTCTTGGTTAAATGAAACTAAGAGGGAGTGATTGGATTTCTTTCCTCAACGAGGCACCAACACATTATTAGTGACTCAAGGTTATTACTAATGTGTTAAGTCTATGCACTAAGTAATTTAGAAAGCAGTAGTGCTGGAAATAAGATTTTTTTTTTACCCAGTTAGTATAAATATGCATAAACACCAAGAGCATGAAGGAAGGCGTAGGCCTAGGAAGCAATGTCATATGTCCTTGCTTGAAATTACATCCTAAATCTGCACAGAGCCACCTCTAAGATAAGACCCATGTTTTCCCCAAAAGGACCACCTCACATTCTGATCTATTGCACAGACTTGTATATTCTTGGAATAGCTTATCATGTTTTTTTTATCCGCATCTGCTCAAGCTTGCCTATATTATCTTCTCAGCCTCTCATGATTTTTCCTTTCCTGGTGAAGATGTTGGCCATGTTTCTTCTGCTTGGATGAAGATGATTTGCTTGATGTACTAAGAGAGTTGGTCTTACCAACTTGAGCAGAAATGATTTCACTAAATAAAATAAGTCTAGTGGTTTTTCAGACTTGGAAGACCTTTATTTGGAAGTATCTTATTTTGAGGGGATAAGAAACTCATCAAATCTCATATATCTCTTTTCTTACACTAAGATTTAAGTCCTGTGTCATGTACAGTAAATCCCTGTACCCTCTACTATTAGAGACTTTGGGCTTCAGACATCCTTTATTTGCCTAGCATACAGCTGAGGCCTTGTAGAATGAATATGCCATCAATTCTCTTGTAGCACTGTTGATTATTGATTTTTGGCATATAGAATGACCATTTGTGGTAAGTTAATTCTGTGGTCACCACCTGTTCCTAGTGTGGTTTTCTCAGAGACCCAAGTAGATGTGAAATATTTCTTTCCACAGCCATATTTTAAGGGTATTCATCTTTTCTTTTTATTTCTTTTTACTGAGGCTCTGTTTCCTTCATTATTTGGTGATTTCATTTACATCACTTCATTTGTATATATTTTAGAAGCTCCTACTATATTAGGTTTCCATACCATTCCTCAAATAGCCTTAATTTTAGCTGCCTATCTCTATCTACCCCCTTTCCCTGTTCTTCCACCCCTTGATCCTCCATTCCGCCCCCATTCTATCCATAACTATTTTATTTCCCTTTTCTAATGAGATCTGTCTGTCTCCCAGTCCCTACTCTATACTAACCTCTGGGACTCTACAGATTGTAGCTTGGTTATCATTTCATTTTTTTTTACTGGAACTACAAAGGGAGAAGATTGTGTATTTGGTTTGACCCACAATAAAATATACAATTTGAAATATGCAAGACTTATCTATGTTCTGTTCAGAAATGTAAAAATTTCCTAAAGTACGTGATTTTTTTTTTCTCAATGTGAGCCATCTTTATATGTACTGAGTAAACAAAATGGTCAGATGCCCACCAGCCCAGTATGGAACACGAGGTTACAATCAGTGAAATTATCCCTGCCCTCTCGGTGGTTCTAGTCCACTGGGAGAAGACAGAAAATAGAAAGGATATACTCCACAACCCATTTGAATGAACAGAAAAAGACTTGAGAATCTTCTGTAGACACAGTGAATACTGGTATGAAGATGGAAGTTCAGCTAAGTGTTTTATACTGCATTCATTCTCCTGCAGATGAGAAGAACAGATTGGCGATTGTTTTGGGTTGGGGATTTTTTTTCTTAAGTAAAATGTTTTTGAAATGTTGCCTGAAATTCAAATAAAAAATTTGCAATAAAATATCTGGGCTTCAGAGAGAAAAAAGCATAAATATTTGGCACCCTAAGTGTCTATTGTTGTGTGGTAGAATCTTTAATGTCTCCCTAGTCTGCTCTTCAAGGGAAAGAGTTCCATCTGCTATTCTGCTATTTCAAATGGAAAATTCTCACCAAACTCACAGCTGTCTCTCCTGCTTTAAGCTCCCAGTTTAGTTTTCCCTTGCTCTTTCAAAATGAATCTTGTATGTACAAATTACTAGGTATGGTGTGTAAAATGGAGGCATAAATGGTACAGTGTGGGATTGTTAAGGATACATTTTTACCTAAATGGCAGTTCCATGGAAGAAAGTTAACCATGATATTTTATTTACTAAACAAGAAAAGTTGCTATGTTTATTTTAACTCAGTATCTTTTTAAAGAACGTGTTCTTAATGTCTTGTTAAGATTTTTTGCACTAGAAATTAAAATTCCAAATGTTTTAAAAGCACAAGTTTTTCTTTTCCAACTTTTACTTTCACCATGCTTCATCCTCCATTCAAACAGGCTGACAGTTCAACTTTATATAAGAAACAAAGTACATGTTCATTTTTAAATCCATGGTAGTCTTTGTTTTCCAAAGCTTGATAGCTACTAAGCTTTGCATGCATGTGTCTGCATATATGATCTGGGTATAACAAACTCATGGCTTTCTCACTACTATCTTTCTCCTAGCACTCCTAAAACAAAATCTGTGGATAGTAATCATCTTTGGTTCTCTGAGAGAAGAACTCAAATCCAAGGTCCTCCCTACGTTAATAAGACCTACATTCTACCTAAAATATGTAAAAGAAGGAATATTGAGGAAGGCTTCACACACATTTATCAGGTTTTTGCACATCTTTGTGGCTATACAAACCAGTAGAATCTTCTCGTACAGATTTCTTCAGCTCTTTTATGCTGTAGCATAATCCTTCTGTACACTGTGAATAGTATTTACTCTCATTGGTTAATAAAAGGCTGATAGGCTAGTATCCAGGCAGAAAGTATAGTCAGGAAACCAGAAACAGAGGACTTTGGGAAGAAGATGGTGGAGTTAGAGGAGATGCCAGTCAGCCACCAAGCAATCGTGAGCTGTAGAAAATGAAGTAACAGGCCATGAACCACATGGCAAAGTACAAATAGAAATATAGGTTAATTTAAATGTAATAGTTAGCTAGTAGAAAGCCTGAGCTACTGACTGAGCATTTATAAATAATATTAAGTCTCTGTATGGTAATGGAAGCAGCTGCAGGAACAGGGAGCAGACAATCAGATCAGAAAAACTTCTGACTACACTTTTATTTGGGTATCTGAACAAATGTAACAAGCTGAGGGCCCCCAACTCCAACCCAAGAATCTTTGAACATTGGCACCCAAAAGAATTGGTTCCTTTTTTAAGTATTCTGTAGCCTGGATGACCTGGGCTTCTGTTTGCAGAGGATCAAGTAATAAACTTCTTGCATGTAGCTTACAATCTAGTAGAAATGATTTTTTAGTCAAATAATGATGCAAATAACTGCTTGTATACAGTTTGAGTGGACACAGTGTTCTGAGAATAAAGAACTAAAGAACTTGGCCAGGGTACTTAAGTTGGTAAGCACTGTTGGTGGAGCAATGTTTATGGTAATTAATCTGGAGAAGATAGACTGTGAAATGTGCTGGGGAGGACCTATTTGAAGGTGGGAGAACATGTACAAAAATGCTGTGATTGCAGGAGGATTTGAGGAACTGAAGATCTCAAGGCAGAGGTCAGCAGGAGATGATATGATTCTGAAAAAGCCAGAACATATATAGGTCGTAAGGAATTTGAAAGGCTTACTGCAAGAGAAGCAAATAGCCATCACAGGCTTTTAAAGACACAATCTTAAGAAAAAAAAGTTGGATATATACAGTGACATACATTAAAATGAAGTACCCTATAAAAGGGCAATAATGGTCCTCCTAGACATCACATGCTAACAAATAAAAAAAGCTGAGTGCCAGAAATTGGATTTTTTTAGAGTTGTTGGCTAAAGAGGTCTTATAGACTCCCCATATACTACATGCTATTGTGAATGTTCTTGGTGACTCTGTAGAATGAGATGGTAAGACCCTTGTGTTGAAAACACCATACATTTGAGTCATAGAATGTCAGGGACAAGGACAGAATCTCTAGTTAGTGGAAAAATACAGACCCCCAATAAGACGGGGAACTAGATCATCTTACAGTCAGGTTGCCTAGCAACAGGACATTGAGTCAGAGCCCTTGACCCTTTCACCCTATAAACATCCTATACAAACATCCTGTTAGCTTGCCCCACCCTATGCAGATGACAGCTTCTTGTTCCCCCACTCTGCAGGAACTATATAAACCTTTCTAGAGAAAATAAAGTTGCACCTTGATCAGAATCTAGACTTGGTGTATTTTCCTTTGTATCTCCTGTCCCTACATTCCCTCCTTAGGGTGGTTGAGAACCCATTGTAGCCCTGCCAGCGGGGCAATAGAACATTGAGAAATGAAGATGATGCTTACTTGGAAACCTCATCCCTGTTGGCTAGCTTGTATAGTGCTATAGGGTGCTATGCATGTTCTAGAAGAGAAAAGTAATCAGTTTCACCCAGCTGTGAACCCTGCAATAATAACAGGACTGGCAAGACACGCCCACTGATGCAATAGTCGAACCAATGTCATGGGAGTAACCAACCACTTTCTGAATGTATTTAAGTTAGGCTCCACAAAATGGAACCCATACTGCAGCAAGCCATAGGAAAATGTAATGAAATTCAATTACTATCACAAAAGCTACTACTCAGAAAAGTCAAGGACTTTTCCAAAGGTCAAGCTATGGCTTAAGAAATCTTGGTGATATTTTAGCTTTTGTATATATGTATTAGCCAATTCCTACAATGATTTTCTTGTATGCTATGTGTGGTTCCAAGAACTCCTAACAGTGCATTTATCTAAAATACCTATCAGCATCCAAGGTCAAATGACTTCCTAAACTAAGGTAACACCCTTATGGAAACAATGCCTGTCTCCTAGGTAGGTCAGGCAGATAGCTTTATTTCTTGTGCAATTTAGGATGAGACCCTGCTTTCTTATACAGCCTTTCTAACATTATAGACTCCTAACTTCTTACCTAACCACTTCTAGGAATGTAGACTGAGCACATAAATTCTCTTTTTGATATACTAACTGATACTAGCTCTTAGTTGACCTCCTCCTTTAACCATTCCCTTTTGGGTTGTAAAAGAAAGTCTGATGGTCACTGCCTGAGGAAAATTCTTACCTGCCTTTATGACCCTGTAGAAATTCAAGTCTGGTGACCTGGCTGGAGGGGAAGATTGCTATTGCTTGGGTTTATAACTGAATACTTCAAACACTTGGAGAGAACTGAGAGATATAAGGAGGATTTTCACCAGAGAGAACTTGAGGACAAGATGGAAGATGAGGAAAAGCCAGATGGAGAAATACTAGATGGGTAAAAATGAGATGAGAAGAATCTAGACAAGGCAGAATTAAGATGAGAGAATTAAGATAGAACTTTAGAGGGGACAACAGATAAATATAGAGAGAAATCAGGCAAGAGAGGAGCTAGGCACGAGAACAGAACTGAAGCTGGGTAGATAGGATTTTATCCCAGAGGAATATTGTTTTTGTCCCAGATGGACAAAGAGCTTGGTATACTTAGATTCTCTTCCCCAAAATAATTTTCATCGTTCGTAGCTTCTCTTCTGGGCCACTGGGAAGAATATTATTAAGGCTGGTCCTTGATAACATTCGAGACCATACTCGACCCTCTTATCAGGAACAAGAAACTATGTCTAGATAGGTCTAGGGGAGAACTTACACTGTTGTTCTGCTAAATGGAAATACTATTAAATGAATTTTTACCTGACTTACTCTTCCCATAGATAGAACAGCGTGTCACACCAACTGTGGTGGTATTGTGTTCTCCAAATATTGTGTACCTTAATAAATTTATCTGGGGTCAGAGAACAGACAGCCACTAGATACAAAGGCTAGAAAATGGTGGCACTCACACCTTTAATCCTAGCATTCCAGAGATAGAGAAATCCCTCTGGATCTCTGTGAGTTCAAGGCCACATTGGAAACAGCCAAGCATGGTGACACGCCTTTAATCCCAGAAAGCCAGCCTTTAATCCAGGGAGTGGTGGTAGAAAGTAGAAAGATATATAAGCGTGAGGACCAGAAACTTAGGCATTTTGGCTGGTTTAAGCATGTGGCTGGTTAAGCATGCAGGCTTTGGAGCAGTAATTCAGCTGAGACCCATTCCGGATGAGGACTCAGAGGCTTCCAACCTGAGGAAACAGGACCAGCTAAGGAATTGGCAAGGGTGAGAGATAGCTGTGGTTTGTTCTGTCTCTCTGATCTTCCAGCATGGACCCCAATAACTCGCCTCGGGTTTCGATTTTATTAATAAGAACTTATAAAGATTCCTGCTACACACAACCCTTAGCAGGAAAGCTTCTTTATCCAGCAGAGGATAGTTAACACAGGGAGCCACAGATGACCAAAGTGCATAGAATGAGATAGTGTGAAAGTTTCCACCCCAAGTGTGACATTTGTATCATGAGCTTCATCCCAGGCTAAGGAACTATTGCAGAAGTGGGTTCAGAAAAGACTGTGAGAGCAAGAGGTAGTGAATGGATACCAGGAAGTGAGTGCAGGTATACATATTAACTCGCAATGGTTGTGACACATGCATAGACTGTGCAAGCTCAAGCCAGACGAAATCCCAGGATGGACAGAGGGGCATGAAGTCTCCCTACCAGCTGAGGAGGGATTGGCAATTGACAGCTTCTGGGAAAGGGAAAATCAGTTTTGTTTAACAGTACCACCCTTTGTGAGTCAACTGTGCTCCAGCAGATGTCCAGAGTATATGAGCAGCACAAACTGGGGTTTATTTTTTTTTAAGAGTGGGAGGAGGGAGGCAGAGAGAATCAATGTATAGATAGGTGGTTATGAAAGGAGATAGGGAAAGGATTTGGAAGAAATTGGGGAGGAATGAATATGATTACAATACATTGTCTGAACCAATAATAAAAACTAGTAAAAAGAAAACAAAATTGGGGTGAGGTGATGTCCAAAACTCCCCAGACTCTTTCTAACCTTAGAATCCATAAACTTTCCAACCCAGTGTTACTGAATCACACCTATATATATATATATTTATATTAAACTCTGTAATGATGATTCTTTGTGAACATAAATTTTAAGGTAGGTTAATGTTGCTCAGAAAATAGGAAAATGTATTATTTCTCTAATGAAAACTTTTATTGCACTGTTTGCCTTCCTTAATCTGAAATCTTACCCCCTTTTGAGAAGATAACATTATTTTAGCGCCTACACTGGGAGGATCTTAATTTATTTATTTTCATCTTTTAAACTAGCCTCACTTCTCAAGAAAAACTATAAATGTATTTCTATTCAAAATAATGTAGTATCAGTAATTTTAAATGAGTTTTTTGTGATTTTATTTTACATCCTTTACATTTATGTCTGGATGAGAGGGTAGAATCTGTAAGGACATTAATATACAAAACATGTTCATCCACACAGCATCAGACAAATGGAATCTCACAAACATTTACTTAATGTTTTCTCTGTCTTGGGCCTATGTTTACTCACCTTTATCTCTTGTGGCTGCAGTTTGGGGAAAAAAATAATTGTGTGAGGTGTTTACATGTGAGGACATGTACCCCTCAGCAATGGTTGGTTCGAAGTAACAGACAATAAGAACTTATGTATAAAAAGAATTGGCTCCACAGAGTTCAGTAGGAACTGGAGGCTTCCTGGCCACCCACAGGCCAGTCTGGCCAGGTAAGCAGGCAGTCTAGCTGCAGATCTTCACCTCTGCCTCTCCTCCAACAGATCCATCCCAGCTCTGCAACAGAAAGCCTGCTGCAGCCTCCCTTCTCCCTCTGCCCTGCCCCCATCTCAAATAATATAAAATATCTTGGGGGTAACTCTAACCAAGTAATCCCACAAAATTTCAGCACAATTTTCACTGATCTTGAAAGGGTAAATTTCAGCTTCACATGGAAACACAAAATGCCCAAACTAGCTGAATAATAAATAAATAAAACAATCCTGAATAATAAAAGAACTACTGAAATATAAACATTCATTATTTCAAATTGTACTACAAAACTACAGTAATAAAAACAGCATGGTACTGGCACAAAAAACAAGTATGTTGATCAATAGAATCAAATTGAAGATTCAGACACAAACCCACACACATGGACACCTGATTTTTTGATAAGTTAGAAACACACACTGCAAAAAAAAGACAGCATCTTCAGCAAATGGTGTGGTCAAACTGGATGGCTGCATGTAAAAGAATCCAAAATAGATCCATACTCCACAACTTTTCACAAAACTCAACTCTAAATGGATCAAAGACTCAACATAAAACAGATACATTGAACCTGATAGAAGTGAAAGTGAGGAATTGCAATGAGTCATTTGGTACAGAAAAGACTTTCCAAACAAAGCACCATTAGTACAGGTAGTAAGGTCAACACTTAGTAAATGGGACCTCATGAAATTGAAAATTTTCTGTACATCAAGGGACACCATCATTCAGACAATGCAGCAGTCTACAGAATGGGAAAGACTTTTACCAACTATACATCCAATAGCGGGATATATACAATATCCAAAGTAAAAAAACTTGATATCAGTAAAAACAAATAACAATTTTAAAATGAGGCACAATCAAAACAGAATTCTCAAAAGATGAAACACAAATGCCTAAGAAACTATAAAAGAAAAGTTCAACATCTTAGCTAACAGGGAAATGCAAATCAAAACTACTTTGAGATTTCATCTTACACCTGTCAGAATGTCTAAGATCAAAAACACAAGTAACAGCTCATGCTGGTGAGAATGTGAAGTAAGAGGAACACTATACATTGCCGTTGGAGTACAAAATTGTACAACCACAATGGAAATCATGTGGCCATACCTCAGAAAGATGGAATCAATCTAACTCAAGATCCAGCTATACCACTCTGGGGCATAAACCCCAAAGACACTTTATCCTACCACAAGATGCTTGCTCTAAATGCTCATTGCTGCTCTATTGAGTACAGTCAGTAATTAGAAACAACTAGATGTCTTTAACATTAGAATAGATTAAAAAAATGTGGGACACTTATACAATAGAGTATTACCATCTGTTTAAAAAAATGATATCATGAAATTTGCAGGCAAATTGGTGGAGCTGGAAAAAAAAAAAAAAAAAACATCCTTAGTGAGGTATCCAGACCCAGAAAGACATATATGGTGTGTATTCACTTACATGTGAATATTAGCTGTTAAGTTGATGATAACCAGCTACCATGTATAGAACACAGAGAGTACTAATGAGTCAGGGACTAGATGGTAAAGATGGATTTCATTATGAAAGGAAATGGAATTGATAATATGGAGAGATGTAGAGGGTCTGGAATGGGAGGATGAAGTGGGCAAGGGTGGAAAGAGATTTAAGGAAAGGAGTATAGGGAGAGACAGCTAAAATTAAGAGGAATTTGAAGGGAATATGGAAAGCTAATACAGTAAGAAAGTTCCAAAAATATAATACATAGATGGGGACAATATAAATGAAATCACCAATTATTAGGGGAGGCAGAGTCCAAATGGCCATTTCTTGTCAACAAACAGCTTCCAGTACTAGAATGGGGTTACTTATAATTTATGTTTTGGCAAAGGAGTTCCATGGAATCTGCGACAACCCAGGCTATTGCTAAGACTGAGGGTTACTCTTCACAAACTGACAGCAAGTCCCATTGCTGAAGACAACACCCACACATTGGACATGGAGAAGTCGAGATGGTGCCTGCATAGAGCCCTCACCTTTATGTTCTAGCCTCTTTGGTATAACGGAGGTACTCTGCAAATACCAAAAGACAAATGTAAAAGCCAACCCAGCCACAAATCTTTGATCTCCAGTAGTGTCGCTGCCTATATATGTGCTGGGGCAATGGTGGCACAAAGCTTGTAGGAGAAACTAACCAATAACTGATTTGATTGAAGGCCCACTCCCTAAGATGGAACTATACCTGAACTACTTGGGTAGCCAAGGAGAGACTAGATAGCCCAGGGACCTAGAGTAAAAGTAAATGCACCGGTCTACATTTTAAAAGAGATGCGGGGGTAGAGGGGAGAGCAGGCTTGGTCCTGCCTCAACTGAACATGCAGGCCTTGTTGACTCCCCATTGGAGGCTTACCCTTTCTGTAGAGTGGATAGGGGTAGATTGGGGGAGGTGAGGGGAGTGGGAGGAAGGGAGGGAGGGGGAACTGTGGTTGGTATAAAAAATAAATTTTAAAATTTTAAAAATAAATAATAAATAATAAAATGTAATGATAAAAAGACTCCTAATGATATTCTGCTATATCTAGATCAGTGCCTTGTTTATTCATCATCAGAGGAGCTACTTCCATTCCCAGCAGATGGGACAAATACAGAGATGCATAGTCAGACATTCTACAAAGAGGAGAGTCCTTGGAACACTCAGCTGTGACCTTGGAAGGCTTAGTCCTAAATGAGGTATTGTCCACAAAATCCATCCCTGCAGAGCTCAGTAAACCTGTGGAAGACGGAAAGAAATATAAGAGCCAGAAGGGATGGAGGATGGCAAGAAAACAAAGCTTCTAAATCACATGAGCAAAGCTCGAATACATTTACAGAGACTGAAGGAGCAAGCACAGGTCCTCCTGCAGAGGTCTGCATTGGGTCCTTTATGTAGATAGTACAGCTCCAGTTTAGTGTTTTTTAAGAGATTCCTGAGTGTGCGAGCAAGTTGGCTTTGATTCTTGTAACTTATCTTGGGCACTTTTCCTTCTGTTGTTTTTCTTGTCCAACTTTGGTGTGAGAGTTTTTTTATTTTACCTTATATTTTATTATTGTCTCTTAGAAGCCTGTTTTTTTTTTTCTAATTAAAGACACTAAGGAAGCAGATCCAGATGGGAGGGAAGAGAAACTAATTAGGATATGATATCTGAGAAAATATTTTATTTTCAATAAAAAAGGGGGAAAGAAAAGAATTAAAAAGGACCTGGAACTAGAAACTGAGGCAACTCAGGTTGCAGTCATACTAAGGTACAAAGGAGATATATTTCTTTATGTATTTGGCATATGCATATGCCATGAAAAGTACAGATCTCAAGGCAAGGGAGATAGTTCTGTCAGTGAATACTTACAACACAGCATGATGAGTTGAGGGGTTTTTTTTTTTTTAATTTTTCTTAAAAGCATTTATTTAATTACCTTAGCTAAAGGTATGAAGACATATAAATATATACAGCAGTCAAATAAATGGCAATAATTGTTTACAGGATCTTAGAAATACTACTGTTCTTTCCATATCCTTACACAAACATCAATTTATTATTAGCTTTAACCCAAGTTCAACCAAAGAGATGAAAAGCATATTTTTTTCAATTTTAAAATTTCTTCTTCTCTTATATATAAATCCCAACACAGCTTCCCTCTCTCACTCCTCCCGCTCCTTCCCTTTTCCTCCCCTCTCCCAGATCCACTTCTTTATTTCCTTCAGAGAAGAGCTGGCTTCCCAGGGATATGAAGCGAAACAGTGTAACAAGTTACAGTAAGACTAGGTACATACCTCCTACCAAGGTGCGATGAGGCAACCCAGGAGGAGGAAAGGGTTCCAGAGAAAGAAAGAGTCAGAGAATCGCCTCACTCCTGCTGGTAGGAGTCCACGAGAATACCGAGCTAAGCAAACATAACAATATGCAGAGGACTAGGTTCAACCCATGCAGGCCTCCTGATTGTTGCTTCAGTGTCTGTGATCCGCTGAGTCCTGGCTTAGTTGATTCTGTGGGCTGTGCTCTTGGCTGTCAGTCTCTGCATCTGCTCCCACTGGTTGCTAGATGAAGCCTCTCTGATGATGATTGGACTATATTCCAGTCTATGAATATAGCAGAATATCATTAGTAATCATTTCATTAATTTTTTTTCCAGTCATGTTTTGTTCTATCCTAGATCTGCAGACTATCCGGGCTCTGGTCCCTGGCTATCCAGGCCGTGTCAGGCATGGCCTCCTCTTACAGCATGGTCTCAAGTTGCACTAGTCATCGGTCGGTCACTCCCACAAGCTCTCTGGCACATTACCCCAGCCATCTTGCAGGCAAGACAAATTGTAGGTTGAAGGTTTTATGGCTAGGTTGATGTTTCAGTCTCACCACTGGAAGCCTGTCTGGTTACAGAAGATAGCAGGTTCAAGATCACATCCTCATTACTAGCAGTGTTCACTAGGGTAACCCTCATAGATTCCAAGGAGTTTCCAGTGCACTAGGTTTCCATATCACCCCTGAAAACGCATCTGAATTCCAGTCGTCTTTCCAGTACTCTCTCCTCCATCCAACCACACACACACACACACACAACACACACACACACCAAATACACAACACACACACACACACACACACACACACACACACACACACACACCTGATCCTCTGTTCAGAGGACTTTAGTTTTTATCTCCAAAGCCATGTAAAGGTCAAAGTATAGTGGTAGGTGACTATAATACCAATGTTGGAAAGGCAGCCACAGGAGTAGAGGAAGTACAGGAAGCCCTGAGTGAAGGAAATCCTGAGTGAATGTGTGATGTTGACAAGGCCTGGCCATGTTAAAAAACCAAAACCTCAGATCCATGAGAATTTCAAGGCTTGTGGGACAAGAGGACTCAAAGAGAAAATAACAAACTTACTCAGGGCTCCAACTGTTGACGTGCAGATAATGTGTAGAAATGTCCACCATAGCTTCACCCAAGATGTTTAAGAACTGGAACTGCTCCCTGACAGAGAATGCTTCACTGCATTTAGCTGAAACTGTCTCCTTGATTCAGAGGTACATCATAAACCCTGCCTCCTTGTTCAGCTGGGGGCAATAACTCTACTCTCTGTGAACTGTATATAATAAACACACTGAGCTTCCAAGGCACCTAGGATTCTACATCAGAATCACTCAACCATAGCTTTCTGTCCACATGCCCATCTGTTCTTTTCTTCATTTCCTTGACACCCAGTCAAGCCTATCCTGGGGCTGTGCTTCATGTGGCACAGGGGATGTCAGGGAACTTGCCACAAGCTTTTCTATCTAAATTAGTGAGCTCCAGATTTGGAGACCCTGCTTCAAAAAAAGAAAAAGGTGGAGAGCAGGTGATGAAGATACTCAGTGTAAATTAAATTGTATCCTCAGATGCACCCCAATGCCCACCTTTCACCTTGAAGAGATATAAGATGGTTTATTCTGTGTAGTGGGTAGCCATTCCAGCTTTGATCTGGAAGTTCCACCCCCATTGAGGCTTTGGTAACTGTCACGCCTACAAGGTGGGGCCAAGGGAGGACCTGAAGACCCGAGATCCGGATGTGTCGTGTCGTGTCCGTCCCCCCCCACCCCACCCCCCCCGGCTCTCTTGGTTCCTGGACCTGGATGCTGGAGGTAGACCAAGCAGAGTTCTCCAGAGAACACTGCCGGACTGCGCCACACCTTTCCAGACTCTATAAACTATCCATTCACTTGTAAGTTACCCCACAAAATAAACTTTTCTTTTAACTATGTGGAGTGCCTGAATAATTTTACCAATAATTCTGTTCCAAATATTAGTGACTATGGCCCAAAAATATGAATTCTGGTTACCCTATCCATGCAGTTCTAATGTGGCAACAATTTTGAGATGTGTATATACGTATAGAAATAAACTAAAATAAAAATACATGTGGAAGAAAGCTCAGCAGGTTAATGTGCTTTCCATACAGGTCTGAGGATTTGCATTCAATCCCAGGATCCCACAGTAGATGGAGAGAATCCATTCCTCTAACTTCCACATGCCTGCTGTGGCACATGGGATGGGGGGGGGCGGGGGGGGGGGGATATACACTGATTGATTGAAACATCAGATGGGTTACAGAGAAGCAGGGAAACCTCTTCCATAGGTTCCATCTTATCTAATGGTATTCTTAGCTCTTCTGTTGATGAAAGACAAATTGTGTCTGATAGTCACAGGATGATAGATTAGATGCAGAGGTGCAGAAGCTGGGGATGAATGGTTATCAAGAGAGCTAGTTAAGGGGGGCGGAGATTGAATTCAGATCTGCAAAATTTCTATTCGCAACAATCACAGAAGTTCTAGTCACAAGCATAGGTCTGACTGTTTTCTGGAAACTTCAGTTCACACACACAGTGACAGGTTTGGTGTGTGATATGTAATCTCAGGAAGTTAGATGTAGAGTAAAAGACAAGTAAGTAAGCAATTAAAGGAGCATAACCCAGCACACAAAAAAGAGCTTGTTGCTGCTATTTTTTGAATAGCAATCTACCTGTATGTATTAAAGTTATGAAAATGACTATGCCTTTAACCCAGTATTATTTACTTTAGAATAACACAACATGTATTTGTTAACTTTACATTTTAATAGATTTTAAATATTTTTAATTTTCACTTTGATATTACTTTTGTAAATTGTGATTTTTTTCTTCTGGAATTTAAAGTTTAGTGTATATTTCAAAATATATTTTTTATTTTAGGGCCATAAGAGTGTGGTGATATTTTATTTGTGCTGAAATGTGGTGATATTTTATTTGTATGTTAATAAATAAAGCTTGCCTGGAGATCAGAGGACATAGCGAGCCATAAACAAAAGTCAGGCAGTGGTAGCACACACCCTTAATCTGATCACATGGCAGGCAGAGTCTCTGTGTGTTCAAGGACACAGCCAAGTGTGGTGACACGAGCCTTTAATCCCAGTACCAAATGTAGAGACCTGGAGGTCTCTACAGACAGGCAATGATGAGGAAGTGAGGTAACTAGGCTAAGAGCCAATGAGAAGGCAGACTAGAAAGGCAATAAAGGCGCAGGTTAGACAGGAAGAAGAGTTCACTTGGGAAGCTACAGCAGGGTGGTGAGCTAAGGTTAGCTGGTGGCTGTTTCTCTGATCTCTACAGCTGTCACCCCTGTATTTGGCTCTGTGTTTCTTGTTTAATAAGACTGTTTAGAAATTCATCTACATGAGAGTTGCCATGCTCCATTAAATTTCTGAGTTCAAGTTACAGTAATTTCTCCACAGGGGCACCATTCCTGAAGATGGGCAGAGTCGGCTGACTTAAGCAAAGATCTGGTTCACTGACAGCAGTGTGAATCTGCCCTGCATCCAAGACTCACAAACATGACCCTGCATCAGCTCAGAGTGCTTTACACTTGGAGTTTTCATCAGGCTTAGTACCAACTTTTAATAGTGAAGTGCTGGCTCTTTAATGGAATATTTCTAATTAAATGATAATGGCTTTGTGTTGTATGAAAAGAAAGCAAGCATGTTCCAACATGGGAGATGGAACAGTTATTCTAATGGGAGGGGGCAGACAATGAAAACAGACAGAAACTCCTCATTAATTACTTTCTTAAGCAAAACTGTGGAAAATTAAATAGGAATACTCAAGATATATTGATATTAGAATTTGAGATAAGCTGTGTATTCATAATTAAAACCTACTTTCATTACTCATTATTTTAAAAACAAATTTTCAAGACAGATGTACTATAATTATAAGTCAAAACTCTTTTTCCTTTGAGACTAGCCACTTATGACTCAAAACTGAAAAAAAAAATTGATTCTCTGTAAAACAGGGAGTGGACGCACATTATTGTGTTGATGGATTGCGGCATTAATTTAAATGCTAAGAACCACAGTATATTTGTGAAGATTTCACAAAAGCTAAATGAAAGGTTCAGGAATTAGCAAGTTAAATGCGCATATAAACAGATATGCTCATTATAGTTTACATTTGGGTGAGCCGTTACTGGCTGCTTCTGTCTCTGCCACATTTGTATACCAACTGCCTTTATTCTCTTTCCACTTCCATCTATAAGTACAGTTTACATTTGCCTTTTAGCCAATTCATTTTGTTGAAAATATTCTGAGACATGAAATTATATTCTAATTTCCAATGCCAATATTTTTAAAAATAATCTGAACAGAATCTTACCACATATGTAGAAAAAACATAAATCATAACTAATTAGCTCAATGAATGCTTTTTTCTAGATATAACAACCATCCTAACCTTTATGGTTTAGTTTTGCCAGATATGTGTGTACATACAATATATATATATATATTACACACAATCACGCACTATTCTCTCTGTGGGATGCATCTGTATTGTGGTGTTTGGCCACTTTTGCTCTGCCCTGCCTTTACTGCTGTTGCTACTGGTTTTGTTTTTAGGACAGGGCCTCATATAGCCCATGCTACCTTCCTATTCTTGATTCTCCTGCCTCCATGGCCCAAGTGCTAGATTTACAAGCATGCATCATACATGTCCAGATTATATCTTGAATTTAAAAATATTATTCTATGCTATCAGTACTTATTTTAGCTTCTCTAGAATATTCCACATTAGAAATACCATGATTTATCCATTTTATTGCTGAAGGATGTTTGGGTTTTAGCCAGGTTTCCACTATTATAAATTATGTTTCTGTGAGCACCTTTGTGCACATATTTCTATTGAGTTGTATATTAAGGAAGTGAACTTCTGTATCACAGGATAAATATTCTGTATTGTTACATATCACAGAATCCCTCAAAATTATGGTCACTGATTATGCTTATACATGAAATGTCTACAAATACAGTATTTTGAATCTTCCATGTTGGAAGGTTTTAGTAATATCTTACTAAATTTTTATTTACATTTTTCTAAATGATTTGTAGATGTGTATGTAGATGAATCTCATCCTAGTCTGTGGCATACTTTGGTACTCTGTGTGTGTGTGTGTGTGTGTGTGTGTGTGTGTGTGTGTGTGATGTGTACAAGTATGCACATGTATGTGGAGGCCAGAGATGAATCTCCGATGTGTCGCTCTCTCTACCTTTCCTTTGAGAGGGGCTCTCTCAATAAGCCTGGGGCTCACCGATTCACTTAAGCAGGCTGGCCAGCAAGCTCTGGGGCTCCGTCATCTTTACTGTTCTAGTATGGGATTTATAGGCCCATTACTGTACACAGCTATTTTATGTGAGTCCTGAAGGTGTGAATGCTTGTGTGGAAAGTCCTTTATTCACTAAGCATTTCACCATGTCCTCTGTACTCTCCTAACTCTCCTACCGCAGTATACTCTATGCTTAATTCTCCTTTCTTAGGACTTTGCCCGGTGAAGAAATCAGTTTCTCATATTAAAGGCATGATAGACATATTATCTTTTTTGTCCTTTATATGTTTTACTATATTGATTTGGTTTTTAAAAAATCACATTTGCAAATCCTGGGTGTTAGAGATTAAGCTGTACTAGAATGCTTGTCAGAGCATTAA